>NC_060267.1:82276078-82281078 GCF_021613505.1 Equus quagga
TGCCAGCTGTAGGTCCTCCGCCGCCACCGCGCGCCGGGCGCAGACACGCGGCCCCGCGCCGCGACACGGCCACCCCGCGGAGGCACAGCGCAGCGCGGCCGCACACAGAAGCCGCCGCCCGCGCACGGCGCTCGGCGCAGGCACACACTTGTCCGGGAAACATACAACTTTGCGCGCAGACCTACAGCTGGCACAGACACACGGCAGGGAGGTGCAGACACACACAGACTCACAGCGTAGACACAGACCCAGGACGACCCAAACGGGGTTCACGCAACATAAACACACGATACCCTGAACTTCAGCGCAGTAAGCACAGAGTCACACCACAAGCGTAATACTAAAACAGATACACAGCGCAGACACAAGTTCACAACACCACATACACCACAGGAACACACAGTGAAGAGACAGTTACAGAGCATAGACGTAGATAGACATAAGGAGAGACACAGTGTACACAGGGTAGGGCCACAACAGAACATAAACATAAGGTAGACAAACAACAGGCGTAGACCCATAATGCACTAGACACACAAGAGAAACAGTACATACACCAACAACAAATTGCACAGAAACACAATACAAAGATTGTGTACAATACAATTGCAAATACCACATACACAAACACAGCATATAAATAAATGGAACACAGTGAGAGACAACATACAGAGGCATAGGAATAGCAGATTGAGGCAATGGTTATGGCTCTAGTCCTATAGGGTCCTTGCCCTGGGGACCAAGGACAGACGTGTCCCCATCCAGACTCACTTTTTGCTGGGGTGGGATGGAGAACACTTGCAAACAACCCCCCATCTTCTACTTCTCCCCCTATCCCTCGGCCCTTCTCTCACCTGCTCACCATCACACTCTGTAGACACCCTCAGGAGGCTGGGGAGTGTGTACATCATGGGTGTGGCCAGTGGACAGCACCCCCTCACCCCCAGCCTTCCCTGTTCGCTGTCAAGTTGCCCATCCTTGGCCCTCTGCCTCTGGGCCTTGGGGTGTGATCCCTCTAGCCCTCTGGGTCTGCCTTTTGGCTGCTTGAGGCTGAGATTATGGAAGGAAGCACTTATCTCTGGGTCTCAAAGGCCAGCTCCTCTGATTATTGACCATGGGACCTTGAGTTATCACATCAACTCTTAAGCCTGTTTCCTCATCTACACAGAGCTGTTGGGAAAGTTAAGAGTTAATGTATGCAAAGCCCCTGGCACCCAGTGGATGTGCGGTAAGTGATTATTGTATTTTGTCAAGAAATTATATATTCATTGACTGCTCCCCTGGGTGGCACTGGAACTGGGAGCTGTGGGGCCCACAGTCTCAAGGGGGAGTCAGGTCTTGGCACAGCGTGACAGCACACGTATATGGATATGAGGGGCATAGTGCAGTGAACTGTATGGGGAGCTCCAGGAGTCCTGGCTTTGGGTCCAGCTCTGCCTCAGGGCCGGCATGGGCTCTTGGGTGACCTCATCCCTCTTTAGGCTATGTTTCCTCATCTGTTCAAAGTGGGTAATAATACTACCCCATCTCACAGGGCCGTGGCATAGATGTGGTTAAACTCAGATTATGAATGAGAGTTAAAATAGCATAATGAAGGAGCAGGTGCTTTTGTAAATGAAAAAGTCGTATGCAAAATGAGGAGCTGTTAAAACACTACAAAATGAGAAATTATAAATGCCACTAGAAAGGTTTAGTGTCACCAGTGATTGCTTAGAGGCCACTCTAACTTCGAATTGAGAAGAGAGGATAACTATCACGGAAAAGGTGGCATTTACATAGAATGTGGAAAAAGGGAGGTGAGCCTTCCTGGTGGAGGGGAGGGTATGTGCAGGAGGCCTGGCACCGAGCACCTTGTGTTTATCGGGCTGGAGTTCAGGTGTGTGGAAGAAGCAGTGGAAGGTAAGGCTGGAAGAGAAGGTGGAGCTGAGTGTAATGGGCTGAGCTTGATTGTCAGCCCACGGGCAAAGCAGGGCCATGAGCAAGGTTACAAGTTGTGCATGTGCTAGAGAGAGCCATGGGGAGTCTAGAGCAGAGAAGTGCTGTGATCTGAACTTGCTTCAGGATCTGGCAGTAGGTTGAAAGGGTGGACAAACAAGAGAAGGATAAACAACCCAATTTTTTACAAAATGGGTTAAGGACATCAACAGGCAATTCACAAAAGAGGAAAACTAAATAGCGCAAAATATGAAAAGAGGTTCAACCTCACTGGTCATGTGAGAGATGCAAATGGGAAGAGCAGTGGGACACCATTTCACAGCCACCAGACTGGCGAAGAGCATGAAGTCTGTCAATATGGGGGGGGGGGGGGGGGTGGTGAGGATGTGGGACCGTTGGAACCTCATACGCCATTGATAGAGACATAAATTGGTACAATACTTTGGAGAAGAGTTTGGCAACATCTAATAAAGTTGAAGATGCTCATATCTACGATTCAATGATTCCACTCTACTCACTCTGCACAGAATTGAGAAATTAGAAATTGATTAATTGTCCATCAACACAGTCCAGGTAGGTAAATTGTGATCTATTCATACACTTTAATAACATACTAGGAGTGAAAATAAACCAAGACTGTCAGCCCCGACATAGATAGAGTTGAGAGAAAACCCCACCAGGTTGTAGAACAGGTACAGTGTGATACAAAAAGGTTTTTTTTTAACACTCGAAACTATGCTACTGTATATTTTTAGGGATACAGTCAGATAGTGAAAGTGTTAAAACATGCATAGGAAATCAAACACACCAAATTTAGAATAGTGGTTACCTCTGGCAAGGGAGGGACGGGAATGAGATCAGAAAGAGGGGCAGAGGGATTTAATTATATCTGTGATGTTTTATTTCTTAGAAAAAAATATCTGAAGCAAATAGGGCAAGGTGTCAAGATTTGACAAAGCTGGGTGGCTGGTCCCTGTAGTTCTCTCTGATCCTTGTCCTTCTCAAGTCTAAAACTTTTTCTCTATTTTCTGTATGTTTGAAATATTTGGTAATTTTAAAGAGGGAAGGGGCAGGGAGACTATGATGAGACTGCAGCAGAGGAGGTGGGTCATAGTGTGTGCAGGGCCATCATCGCGCCCGGTGTCCTAACACGTCTGTGCTGGGACGTGCCACAGCTCGGTGAACCCGGCATGGCAGGCGTCAGGTCCGTTTACAGGGAGAGAACGAGGCCTGGAGAGCCGGGGTGATTGCCCCGAGATCACACCCAGTGGGGAGTTAGGACGAGTCCCCAACCTCAGCTGTGTCAGAGCACAAAGCCAAAGAACCCCGAGAAGGTCTCCCACCTTGCGGTAAGCCGTCCTCCATCTGCGGCACCGTCCTCTTTTTTCTTTCAGTTAAGGACAACTTGGAAAGTATAGAAAAGCACGAGGAAGAAAATAAAAATCACGTGATTTTCACTATTTTGTTTTTTATGTCAGCTTTATTGAGGTCTGTTTACAGATGGTCCACGACTTACAATATTTCAACAACGCTTTTTTGGCTTTATGATGATGAGAAAGCCATAGGCATTCTGTATAAACCATATTTGGAATTTTGAATTATTGACCCTTTCCCGGGCTAGCGGTATGTGGTAGGATGCTCATGACGCTGGATAGCAGCCATGAGCCACAGCTCCCAGTCAGCCACACCATCCCGAGTCAACAAGCGATACACTTACAACCCTTCTTTCCCCATCCAGCCATTCTGTTTACACTTTCAGCACAGTATTCAATAAATCACATGACCTGTTCAACACTTTATTATAAAATAGGCTTTGTGTCAGATGATTTTGCCCAACTGTAGGCGACTGTAAATGTGCTGAGCACGTTTAAGGTGGGTTAGGCGAGGCTGTGAGTTTCGGTGGCTTTGGTGTATGAAATGCATTTCAACTTATGATATCTTCAAATTATGATGGGCGTATTGGGAGGCAACCCCATCGTAAGTCGAGGAAGACCTGTAATTCAAATGCAATAAATTCACCTATTTTAAGTGTACAGCACTAACTTGTTTTCAGAGAACATCATTTCGTTTGGAAATATTTGTTCAAGTACTAGACACGTTCGCATGCCAGAAAGCGCTCTACAAAGAAGAAAATGCTTTTCACAAATATGAGTAATTGTTATTGTAATAAAAGTTTTGGAAATAGTTAAGATAAAGGTACTTTATCCTTGAAAGCAGGTGACCAGCTGGGTGGGCCTGTGTTTCATTGCCTGAATTTGGGGATCAGTTCATAATGGCTTCAGCGTGGAGGTGCGAGAGTTTTCAAATTATAGCAGAAAGCATGATCGTTTACACCATTAAAAAAAAACCCAACCCAATACTAGTTGATAGGGTCAGACTGTGACCTATTAAAGTGCTTGTGGCCTTGGTTAGCTGCCAAGCCATAAACACCTTTACCTATGGCTTTTGTGGGGAAATGAGAGAAGTCAAGTGTCTGCCCTCTCTGTGAGCCCGCGAGAGCCTTCGAAAGATGCTGCGGGAGGTCGTATTGGTCCTCCTTGATCCCCAAGCTTGCTGTGTATCCAGGGGTGGGTCCCTTCTCTTCTCTGAAATGGAGTCTCCTCATCTGTTAAAAATAAAGTGGTGTTTTATTCACACTTGCAACATTCAGCAGCCATTTAGGGAAATGTGCTGTGGGCAGGCTCTGTGCTAGGAATGGGGGTGGGGGCAGAACGAGATGTGCGGTGATGTCGAATAAGACACAGTCTCTGGCCTCAAGAAGCTCCCACTCCAGAGCTGGCAGGTGAGGTTGAGAGGACAGACCTATCCACAGGTAATTGTGACAGTGTGTCAAGAGCTGAGATCAAGACAAGGAGTGGTGGCTCTGAGCAAATACTGATGATCAATAAAGTGCCTCTGACTACCAAATTATTTGATCCTATGAACTTAATGTAAGCTTTGTGTCTCCCTCACTGAGTAACCTTGAATAAGTCACTTCTCTAATCTGGGCTTCAGATTTTTTTTTAATTGTGTTAAAATACACATAACATAACATTTACCATCTTAGCCATTTATAAGTGTACAGT
>NC_060267.1:82286078-82358416 GCF_021613505.1 Equus quagga
CACAATGGAGAATTCCCCGCAAAGGGAAACCAGGGTTCTAGGGTGGGAGTGGATACTGGACAGATTATAAGTGATGGCAAAACCTCTTGGGGCTATTGTCCAACCTAAGCCACTAGCAGTTAGATGATATAGGTTGAAAGGGAGCAAGGCAGAACGGACAGAACTTAGGATCTGAAGTTGGGTGACCCAGGGTCAAGTTCTACCACTGCCTAGCATTGTGACTCTGGGGAGCCTCTAAGAGCCTCGATTTCCTCCTCTGAAAAATGGGGATAAAACTGTCCATACAGCTCACAAAATTGCATGTGACAACACTTTGTAAACCGTACAGTATTTGGAGCCTGGAGGGCGGGGAGGGGGGTGGGGGGGCGGAGCAATCATGCGTGAGGCAGCATCTCATCTTGCTGCCATCCCGTAAATGCCCGTAAGTGTTTGTTGAGTGAACGGATAAACAAGTGATCAGGGATTATCATCATCGTTCTACCCTGACCATCAGCTTTGCAGAGAAAACCGGGCAGATGCTGTTGGGACTCTGATATGAGTTTTGTGAGCTGAGGCCTCACCAATGAGCCTGCGTATTTTTTTTTTTTTTTTTTAAAAACAACCTTTTTAACATTTTCATTTTAATATGTGAAACCTGGCTACTTGTCTCAGGGAGTTTATGGAAAAAAAGCTTCCAGCTGGCTTTGGGGCAGCCCATAAAAATGTACCGAAAACTTTGACCAGTTAGAAATGAGGAGCTGTTGGAGGAGAGATCAGTGACGCCATAAACCCTGGTGAGGCCCACAGTATTTCAATAATTAGCTCTCTGGGCAAGAGGATGCGTTCTTCATTCCTTCCTGGTTCCTAGTCAAAGGATGGGGCCCAGAATCTGTTAAAGAGAAACCACAGCTTTCAAATAACAGACAAACACATCTTTCACACAGGCAGTCTGTGATTCAAACCGTTTCAAAGGGCGTGGGGGAGAGAGGAGTTTTCAAGAGCTTGAAAGGCGGCATCAAATCAGAATGCCCACACGTCTCCCTCCCTGCCAGCTTTCCAAATCCTCCCCGACACTTGGCTAAGTCTGACCTCCTCCAGGAAGCCCTCCTTGGTAACCCCAGCTCATCATGAGTTTGTTCATCCGTGTGACTCCTTGACTTAAAACCCTCCAGAGGTTCCTCCTAGCTTCAGGGTCAAGTTCAGTCTTCTTAGCTTGGCACGCAAGGCCTCTTGTGATTTGGTCCCTTCCCGTCTCTGTGGCCTCTTCCCATACTCCCCAGCTCCACCGTTGATCCAGCTGGGCCAGACAACCTTTAGCTCCACCTCCTCCCCCCTCCATTCGGGCCTCAGAGCCTTGGACGGGACCCTTGCTTTGGCTGGGATTTTCCTTCCCCTTCTTTATGTGGCTGGTTGGTATTTATTCCCCAAACTCAGCCCAGGCCTCTCTTCTGGGGGAGGGCGGTGGGGAGTTTGAGTCCCCCAGGCCGGGTTAGGTGGCCCCGCTGGGTTCCTCAGAGTCCTCATCACACTTATTCTAACGGTCCACGTACTCGCCTGTCTCCACCCACTCCGCTCTCCTGGGAGCCTTGCTCATCTCTGTTTCTCTACAGTCAGCACACATCTGGCCCAGAGAAGGTGCCCCATTCGAAGCCCTGCTCCTGGACCCTGGCAGTACCCTGGGATCCCCCAGGGAGCTTTAGGATGCTCACGCCTGTGTTCTCATCCTCAGGGGCTCTGACTGAATTGCTCTGGGAGGTGGCCTGGGTCGAAATGTCTCCAGGTGGTTCTAATGTGCAGCCAAGGTTGAGCACCGCTGTAATTTATAGCACTTGACTCATGACTTCCCCTTTAACTCAGAGGAGCTGGAGCATGACTTTGAACTCACGACCCCACTGTACTTGCCGCAAGTCGAGTCAAAAGAAACCTTATTCACCCGTTTATCTAGATCAGCAGAGCTGAGCAGCTGTACACTCACCCACAGCCCCATCCAGCCCTCTGGGCTATTTGGAGAGCCCACCTGCATCACAGTCACCTCTTAGCAAGATGCCTGCCTGAGCCCCACCCCCAATCCAAGGAGCCAGACCTGGGACCCTGCCTTGTAAACAAGTTACTGGGGGCTTCTGATGCTCACTAATGGGCCACAACTCAGAACATCCCAAAACGGGGCTGCCAGCTCCCGAGGACTTGCAAAGCCAGGTAACGGAAGTTAAAAACAGAAAGGGCCATCTGGGAATCACAGAGGGGTTGGAAACCGCTCAGCTCCGGCCAATTCTTGTCCTTTGCGGATGTGGGCCCCACGTCGTCAAATCCCGTTGTGTTTTTTTTTTTTTTTTTAATAGACCGCCAAAGTCTGGATTTTTATGTGAAATCCCCTGTTTAAAGTTGACAACTAATTCAAACAGTTTAAATACACTTCTAAGGCCAGATAAAGCTCACCTGAGGACGGCATGGAGCTAGCGGACTGCCAGTTTGCTGTAAACGTTTCCCATAAACTCTGCATGTGGATTAAGCTAGAGAGCGGCGTGCGTGCCCTGCCTTGTCGCTCTCTCTCCTCTGAGCTGCTTTTCCACTTTGGGACATGGGCCAGCACAGAGGGGGGTACAGGGAACAGCCCCTGAGACTTGTGCGCTACGTGCAGTAAGTACGCTGTTTGGGGACATTGCTCCTGAGGTCTGACAGCGCTCCTCATGCCACCTCACAAGGAAAAGGCCTCTCTGGTCTCGGGGTCTGTAAGAGTCATGTGTGCATCTCAGCAACTGATATGTTGGTATCTTGTGGATAATGAACCTCATGGGATGGGGTTTCAGCTACTAGAAAGTTCAGAGGACAATTTGGGGCCTGTCTCCATAACGTGTAGGAGCCTAAGGTCTGCGTTTGTATGCCTGTCTCATTCCTAGGTTCTGCTGACTTTTCCAGTTTCTATTTTCCATTTGTCACCCATCACAGGGCCACACCTTTGAATTTTGTTCTCTTGTACACCAAGTCAAGAAGTTACGTTAAGTGCTTTCTGGAATAAGGCATGCTATAAATAAATAAGGCCGTACAAAATAGTAAGTGCTCAAAAAGAAAAGTTTGTTGAATAAATGACTACTTGAATGATTCATCTTGCGGTCCCACCCAGGGCCTTGTACCGAGCAGGTGTTCAGGAAATGAGGGGCAGGATGGTAGAGTGGAAAGCGACAGTTTAGAGATGGGGAGACAACAGCCCTGTCATTTCCTCACGACTAGGACCTTAGCCAAGTTATTTAACCTCTCTTAGCCTCAGTTTCCTCATCTGTAAAATGGGGAGGGTCTCAGCACCCACCTTATCAGAGTTATTGGGAAGACCGAATGAGATTATGTATGTAAAGTGCCTGGTACATAATAGGCACCTAATAAATGGCAGCTGTGGTTATTAATAATAAAAACACCATCAATGTTGACATCAGTATTTAACAGCCTAATTGATAAGGTGTGCAGCATGAATAATGACACTCTCACTCTGCTCAGGCTGGCTAGAGTCTGACAAAGAAGCCACATGTACCCAGTGGGGGGATAAATCGGAAGTGTGCTCCAGGAAGTCCTCTGTTTCCTCAGCTCCCTGTCCCAGGTCTGCTCACCAGCCCAGGGCAGCCCTGGTTACAGTGGTGATGGCAGGAAGCTTCCTGTGCGAGTCCACGGTGGCCCCATCACTCTCTTCCCAGCATGCTCAGGTGCTGAAGACCCTGTCCTGCCTCCCCATCACTCAACTCTCCAGCCTAGTCCTGTCCATCCCTTTTTGGGAAGGCCCTGGCAGTTTTCTCCAAGCCTTCCAGCTCCTTCCTGAGCCCTGACCAGCCCCTCTCCTGGTGACCCCATAAAGGAGCAAATCTGTCATGAACGGTCACTTGCCCTCATTGCTGGATGGGTGTTTGTGTCCCGTGGTGTTCAGGAGGAGCAGTCACAGAGGACCGAAGGCAGCGTCTGGGAGGCATTCCTCTGAGGGTGGGACGTCAGGCAGGAATGTAACCCTCTAATGTTGTTCAGGGGAAGGCAATTTGTCATCGATCCTTGACATGGAAAGCATCCCATGGTGAATTGATGGTCTGCCTAAGTGCTGAAAATTTCTTCAGAGGGGGCACCGTTGTGTAGGGTAGAGGTTCCCAAAGTGTGGTCCTCGACCAAGAGCATCACATGCGAATTCTCCAGCCCCACCCCAGAACTACCGAATCAAAAAATCCAGGTGTGGGCCCCGCCCTCAGTTTTAACAAGCTCTCAGGGTGATTTGGATGCACAGCCAGTTTGCAGACCGCAGGAGCAGAGGGGAGCGAGAAGCCTGGATTCCAGCTCTGAGCCTCAGCTACTTCATCTGTCACCAGGAACGATGCTTATGGTGGTGGGAGGGCTTCTGTAAGGGCAATTAGATTAATATGGGAATTGTGCCCGGCATGTGGTTGGTGCTCAGCAATCCCCTCACCCTGTCATTCATCAAACCAACTTTTGAGGGTCGGCTGCAGCTAAGACTGTTC
The DNA here is from genome assembly GCF_021613505.1 of Equus quagga. NCBI lineage: Eukaryota > Metazoa > Chordata > Mammalia > Perissodactyla > Equidae > Equus > Equus quagga. The sequence goes on from NC_060267.1 coordinate 82,290,545, forward strand.
TGTGATAGGCACAGAACCAGTCATGGACCCCAAGACAAGGGCTCCATCCAGGAGGAGAAATAAGACAAAGCAAAGGGAACCTTGACTGGAAAGGTTGGTTGGGGCCCAGAATGCCAACCTGAGGATTTTTATTTTAATTGTTCTGTTCCTTTTCTACAAAAAAGCAACATAATCCTTGTGATTCCAGCAGCCCCTAGGGTCACCTGGCTCCCTCGCCGCAAACAGCCTCCTGGTCCCCAGTGGGGCTGTTGGAGGAGAAGCCCTGAGCGCCAGGTCCCCCCTAGGCAGGGGGGGCGCGATGGTCCACCGCAGTCACTCCCCGCGCTGGCCGTGGCCCTGCTCCGGAGGAAGGCAGCGGCGGGAGGCCCCCTTATCGGGCGCTGAGGCCCTGGCTGCCTGGAGAGGGCCTGGCGCGTTCCAGGAAAAGGCGCCTGGGAGAGCAGAAATGCGCGTTTGGAATGCGAGCTCCACTCAATGCATTCCATATGGCTGTGGGTGCTGGGCGGCGCTGGGCGCGACCCGGGGGACCCAGGGGTGGGGGATGGACTCTGGCAACCAGCAGCTCCCCTGCTAGGCCCTTGGGCGCCCCTCCCTGCTAGAAGGCACATTCATTGGTGCTCATTTCTTGTCTGTCTCCCCCACCACCCTGTGCGCTGGGATGACGACCACTGATTATCAAGACCAGGGCCGTGCCAGGAACATAGGAGACGTCAGGAGGATGTGATGAGTGAACACCTAATAAACGATTTATTGGTAGAAGGCATTAGGGATTCTCCCCCTTAAATAAACCCAGCACACAAGCCCCCAGAGCAGTCAGCCTCAGTTAACATTCCTGGGAAGCTTGTGTGTGTCAGGACACTCCATGTGTAATGGCAGCCAACCCTCATAACCCGACTGGTCAGGGACTATGTTACCTGACTTTGCCCAGGATGACAATTAGGCTCAGAGCTGGTGATGACCTGCCCAAGGTCACACAGCTAGCAAGGAGCCAGTCAGGATCTGAAAGCAGGTTAAAGGACTCCAGGTCCAGTGCTCTTTCTATCCACGCTCCAGACGGAGGGAGCCCTGCTGAAGCTGCAATCTGCCTCGGCCTCCCTCGGGGGCTTTCTCACTGGGATCCCAGCGTTACTAAGGCTCATAAAGTAAGGAACTGACCCCTTAAGAATACAAAGCATAGAAACCTCAAGCAAGCTTTTCTTTTCTTTTTAAAAATTTTTCCAGCTTCACTGATGTATAATTGACAAATAAAATTGTCAGAGTTTTTGAGCTTTCAAATTTAAAGGAGAGTGATCACCTTAAAGAGGGATCTGTGTTTTTCATGTTGTGTTTATGAAATCGCTATAATGGCACGATTGCTTGATTAACAGGTTCTTTGGGTAAAACCCTAGAAGCCCTCCGGTTAAAATAAGGAACCCAATATCTATCTAAAGAACACGAAATCAATAATTCAAAAAGATATATGCACCCCTATGTTTATCGCAGCATTATTCACAATAGCCAAGATGTGGAAGCAACCCAAGTGCCCATCAGTGGATGAATGGATAAAGAAGATGTGGTATATATACATAATGGAATACTACTCAGCCATAAAAAAATGAAATCATGCCATTTGCAACAACATGGATGGACTTTGAGGGTATTATGCTAAGCAAAATAAAGCAGACAGAGAAAGACAAATACCAGATGATTTCACCCATATGTGGAAGATAAACAAACACACACACACATAGATAAGGAAAACAAATTGGTGGGTACCAGAGGGGAAAAGGATTGGGGGAGGGCGAAAGGGATAAAGGGGCACATAGGTATGGTGATGGATGAAAACTAGACCATTGGTGGAACGCGATGAAGTCGATACAGAAACTGAAATACAGCAATGTACATCTGAAATTTACACAATGGTATAAGCCCGTATGACCTTAATAAAATAATTTTTAAAATATTAGGAACTAATTCTAACAGTTATTACAACTGTTATTCAGTAGTGACATTATTTACATATAATTTGCACACTAATGCTTACTAATGTGCACTCAGAATATCCCAAAACGGGGCTGCCAGCTCCCGAGGACTTGCAAAGCCAGGTAGGGGAAGTTAAAAACAGAAAGGGCCCTCCGGGAATCACGGATGGACTGGAAACCTCTCAGCTCTGGCCAATCCTTGTCCTTTGCGGATGTGGGCCCCATGTTGTCAAATCCCATCTTTTTGCTTTTTGTTTATATTGAATAAGGATGTCTGTTGCTACTATTATTTAACACTGATCTAAAAGTTTGAGCCATGACAGTAAGGTGTGAAGCAAGGAGGTGGTGGGAGAAAGATGCTGCCACTTCTTAAGGACTCTGAAATTATTATTATTATTATTATTTTATTGAATACTTCTGGCACCTTAACAAGGTAGATTATTATTTTATATATTAGTATTATGTCCGTCTTTTACTTACAAGGGAATTGAAGTTCATAGACATGAGTAACTTGCGTATGTTTATCCACCAAATGGTCCTTGTGGCTCCAGAGTGTTAACGGAAATTGGAAAGGAGACAAAATTATTCTGATTTAAAGAGAATCTGTTTGTCCACCTTGAAAATCAAGAGAACTAACTGAAAAAGCTACTGGAATGAATAAGAGAATTCAGGAAGGTGATTGGATATAAAAGGCAGTCACAGTCCTGCATTTCTGTACCACCTTCATGCAAACATAACCAATCACAAAAGATAATCAGAAAAATCTCAATCGTAATGACTAACCTTAACAAGAAATGGGAAAGACCTATAAGAAAACTACAAATCTTTATTGAGGAAACATAAAAAGATGGAGATTCATTCATACTGCGTTCTTGGATGGGAAAACTGGATATCACAAAGATGTCAACCTTTCTCAAGTTAATTTGCAAGTTTAATGAGATTCCAATAAAAAAAACTTTGAAATCTTTGATCACGTTTATTCTATCTGGAAGAATGAAAAGCCAAAAAGAGGGCTGAAAAAGAAGAATAATTTTTTAAAAAGTAATCTGACGTGTGAAGCATCATAACACCAGTCATGTCATTTTAAAACATACTATAAGGCTGTAATATCGAAACAGGGTGATGAGGATGTAAGAAATGGCAATGGATCAGAAGAACGAAGATAGCTCCGAGAGTCCTTGGCACGCCCAGGCTTCGGTGTGTGATAAAGACGGCAGCACAACTCATCCAGTGAAGGGAGACTGGCTCAACTGCTAGGCTAAGACAATTGGCCAACCATTTGGAAAAAAAGTAAGTCAGAGCCTAGCTTCTCACTTTCTGTGAATTAATTTTCTGGTGGAGGAAAGAGTCAAAAGAAAAAATGAATCCATAAAAATCAACAGAAAATCTAAATGAATATTTTACACTTAAAAAATATCATTTTAACCTTTTATTCTGAAGTTGCAGAAACAGCACAGAGTTCTTGTGTAACCTGTCACCCAGCTGTTCCCAGTGATAACCTCTTACATAATCATTGGACATGTTCAAAACCAAGAAATTGAAATTGGCCCAACACTATTAATAAACTACAGACCTTATTTGGAAGAGGATTTTTTTTAAAGTAGCTTTATTGGGATTATAATAGTTTATAACATTGTGTAATTTCGGGTGTACATTATTGTTTATCAGTTCCTGAATACACTTCATCGTGCTCACCCCCAGTAGTCTGATTATCATCCATAACTATACATATGTGCCCCTTTGTCCCTTTTGCCTATCCCTCAACCCCCTTCCCCTCTGGGAACCACTAATCTGTTCTCTTTGTCTGTGTGTTAGTTTGTCTCCCACATATGAGTGAAGTTATGCAGTATTTGTCTTTCTCTGTCTGGCTTATTTGGCTTAACATCATACCCTCAAGGTCCATCCATGTTGTTGTAAATGGGACAATTTTGTCTTTTTTATGGCTGAGTAGTATTCCATGGTATATATATACCACATCTTCTTTTTCCATTCATCTGTAGAAGGGCACTTGGGTTGCTCCCACATCTTGGCTATTGTGAGTAATGCTGCATTGAACATAATCATATGGGGTGCATAAATCTCTTTGGATCATTGATTTCATGTTCTCTGGATAAATACCCAGTAGTGGGATAGCTGGGTCATATGGTAGTTCTATTTTTAATTTTTTGAGAAATCTTCATACTGCTCTCCATAGTGGCTGCACCAGTTTGCACTCCCACCAGCAGTGTATGAGAGTTCCCTTTTCTCCACATCCTCTCCAACATTTGCTGTTTTTGTCTTGATGATTATAGCCATTCCGACCGATATAAGGTAACATCTCATTGTAGTTTTGATTTGCATTTCCCTAATAATTAGTGATGTTGGGCATCATTTCATGTGTCTGTTGGCCATCTGTATGTCTTCCTTGGAAAAATGTCTGTTCATGTTGAAGGAGGACATTTTAAATAATAAGAAATACAGCTCCATTTTAAAAATCAAAATCTTTTGTATGTTAAATGATCATAAATAATAGAAAGGGAAATAATAACGTGAGAAAAAGAGTTGCACCAAGTATGACACACAAATGGTTATTACCATACTTTCTGATGATTGCCCACAAATTAAAAAGAAAAATGCTAACATTTACATAGAAATTTGGACAAAGGGCATGTGTAGACAATTCACCTAAAATGAAATGTAGGTGGTTCATAACCAGGTGAAACAGGTTCCTCCTCCCCAGATACCAAAGGAATCTGTGTTAGAATTTTAAAATGCCATTTCTTATCTAGCAAGTTAGTACAGATTTTAAAAATATAATATAACATAGTGAGGTGAGACAGTACTCTGATACACTACTTGAGAACTTTAAATTGCTATATCATTTCTGGAAAACAACTTTCTATATGTATCAAGAGCCTTAAAAGTGTTCGCATACTTTGGGCCACTCACAGCACTTCTAAGCATCTCTCCTTGGGCAGCGATCAGAGGTACCACCAAAGACTTAAGTACCGGAGTGTTCATCCCAGCAGGATAGAATGGAATTATCTGACAGTAAGGGATGGTTAAATTACTTCCATCCCCTCCATATACTAGAATACATTACCATAAATAACAATTTTTCATAGATTTGTAATGGTATAGAAAATTTAATAATAATATGAAATGGAAAAGGCAAGATAAAGAATGATCCTAATTTTGAACTTGATCCAAATTTTGAAGATTATGTGTGTGTGTCTAGAAGGAAATACACCACCAGGTTAATAGTAGTTATCTCTGTGTAGTGGGATGCTTTTCCTTATTTTCCTCTGCTTTTTAAAAATAATGATCAGCTCTTACTTTTATATTGTTATTTTTAGTGGCTTTATTGAAGTATAATTTACTTACCATAAAATGCACCCTACCTTTATAGTCCTTTAAAGTATTATATACTTTGCGCATTTCAAAACAAATTTACATTTAGAAAATAGAAATGTATTTAAAACTAAAAACAAGTCTTCTAGACTGTATCAGGGTTCCACCAAAGAAACAGAACCATATATATATTGTTTACAATATATATTGTAATATATATATATACATACGCCACTGAATTGTACACTTTAAATGGGTGAATTGTATGGTATGTGAATTATATTTTGATAAAGCTGTTACCAAAAAATTCCTAGCTCTGCCCTCACTAGCCGTGTGACCCTGAAGAGAGACCTGGCCTTTCTCAGCCTCAGTTTCCTTCTCGATAAAGAGGTGACAGTAACAGCAGCGACCTCATGAGGTCGTCGTGACGTTTCAGTGAGAGGGATCCTGTAACTGCTGACTACAGAGCTTGATCGAGTTAAGCCCTTGGTAGAAAACATCAGCAGTGTTTCCTACGGCTCCCTAGGGCCTGGCACTCTGCTGGGCCCATATGTCCTCGACCTCATTTAGTCCCCTAACCGCTGTTATGCCAACTGTGGAGTGGAGGAGAGCGAGGCCAAGCCGCAGCGCTCTAAGAGACCAGCAGCAACTGGAACCGCGTGTTCCTGATGCCGCATCTTGAACGCCAAGGCAATCCTGGTTTTCATGTAATTTTGCCCTTATTTGTATGGATCTTCTTAATATTCTGACCCACCTCATTAGGAGATGTCGGGCTGCACACCTGGAAGCTAAGCTTCATCGACCTACCGTCTTTCTTCCGAATCAACTCTCCTTTTCTCTTGCTTAGAATACTTTCCAAGGTATTAAACGCCCCCAGAGAGAGGCCGCGCAGACTGGCGACCGCCCGGAGCCCAGTGGCAGGGCCAGGCCTCCGGGGAAAAGGCTGGGATTCCCCTTTGCCCCCTCGTAGGTTGCAGGGACCCCTTAGCCTCGGCCTCATCATAGAAAACATGCGGATTATGGTAATATTTACTTGCCAGGGATACTGAGAGGCTGGCTTTCATGCCCTGGAAGGCCCCAAAGCCATGGAGCCGGGTTCTCCAGAGACCCCCATGGGCAGGGAGATGGCAGCCCTGGGGCTGGCCCGTGCCCAGCGAGCTTCAGAGCCAGCTGTGCTGAGGCAGCAAGTACAGCTGCTAAAAATAGAAGTCACGTCTCACAGAGACAGGGGCAGCCCTGAGGCAGGGCTCGTCCCAGGCAGATGGGGGTGGGGCAGGAGAGGGCGAGGACACTCACCCCGACCAGGGCTCCACTACACTTGTAGAGTGTGTGGGCGGCTGATCCCTTTACCCAGCGCAAGCCCCCAGACCCAACTAACCACAGAGTGGGTGGGGCCAAGGCAATTGTGTTTCTAGCCAAGGCAACGGAAAAAGTTGTCCAGGGCTGTCCAGTGGCAATATATAATGTGAGCTGGATATGTAATTCTAAATTTTCTATCAACCTTAGAAAAGAAACAGATGAAATTAATTTTAATAATATATTTTATTTAATCTAATCTATCGAAATGGTCATTTCAATGTCATCAATATAAAAATATTAAAATAAATTCTCTTTTTTGTACTCTTTGAAATATGGTGTGTATTTTAGACTGACGGCTCATCTCTATTTGGGGTAGTCATGATTCAAGTGCTGTATTAATTTTCAGCTGCTGCTCTGACACATTCTCACAAATTTCACGGCTCGAAACAGCACGAACTTAATTATCTTATGATTCTGGAGGTTAGAAGTCTGAACTGAGTCTTCTGGGGCTAAATCAAGGTGTCAGCAGGGCTGTGCTCCTTCTGGAGGTTCCAGGGGAGAATTCCATCCATGACTTTTTCAGCTTCTAGAGGCCGCCCGCATTCCATCTGTCCGTCCATCTTCAAAGCGCGTCCTTCTATGATCTGCATCCCTCGTCCCATCCTCTCTTGCTCTGCTTGGTCACTGATTTGCCTTCTCTGACTCTCACCCTCCTGACTCCCCTTTTTACGACCCTCGTGATTATATTGGGCCCCCCAAATAATCCAGGATAACCTCCCCATCTCAAGATCCTTAATCTCATCTGCAAAGTCCCTTTTGCCGGGTAAGGTGGCATAGTCACAGGTTTGGGGATGAGGATGTGGATGTCTCGGAGGGCGGCGATTCAGCCTGCCACACATGCTTCATGCCACATGTGTGAGCGGCTGCTGTCCTGGATGGGACAGTGTTAGGGAATTTAGGCGGAAGGTCTAGCGAGATTTCCTAGCTCCACGCTCCAGCTCAGCCACTCACTCACTGTGGGATCTTGGACAGGTCACTCTATATGCCTGGTTGACTGTACCTTCCTTGTACATAAAGTGGGGTTGGCAACAACCCATGCTTGGGAAAATGCAACAAGCTACCAGAGAGATAAGTGCTTATTTCACTGTAAAAGGAGAGGGGGTCCAACTGGCAGGTGGGAGGGGGCGCTGCCCTGTCGGGGGAGACTTGAATGCTGGGTGGGTCCTCAGAGGCCTTGGGATTTAGCTGCCTCATTTTACAGATGGGAAAACTGAGGCCCAGCAGGGAGAAGAGGCTTGCCAGAGGGTCCCCAGAGAGTTGGTAGCTGAGCCAGAAAGGGGATCCTGTGGGTGCACTGCTCCCCACCATGTCACACTGCCTGTCCCCTCTGTGACCTCAGCTTCCTCATCTATAAAACGCAAATAAGAGCGGCATATTTTCAGGCCCGTTGTGAAGATGCAGGGATGTCTCAGGTAGGAAGGTGCTCTGGGAACTGAGAGGCTGGGGCACAGGACGGTCATGATGACCCCAGGCACAGGGCTATGGTCTCCATCCAGGGAGGAGGCTGGCAGCACCCTCCGTCTCTCTGGCCTGTGGTTTCTGGAGCCCCGGAGGGCCTAAGGGGGCCTGCTGAGCGTCCTCACCAGCTTTTCCTGTTGGTGACAAGGGGACCGTGACCCTTTCCTGGAAAGTGACTTCCCCGAGGCCTGGCCCTCACCTAGCGCTGCTCCTCCTGCGGGGGCTTGGCTGGGGCAGGGGGCCAGGCAAGGGCTCTTTGAGGCCTGGGTGCATAAGCCTGAGCCTGGGGGTCTTGGTTGGCTCCCCTGCTGGCTGGACGTGCTAGCCTGGGCCTGTGCCCTGGCCTCCCTGGGCCCGCTGCCCAGTGGGTGGGAGGGGTTAGACCAGAGACGCCTGCAGCCCCCTGAGGTCTAAGATTCTGGGGCTCTCTTCACTGTTCTTACAGGTGCCAATGGTCAAACCACGCCCGAGTTGAACTCTCACCTGCCCTAGGGGGCAAGGCTGCAGGCTGGCGGTAGCCAGGCCAGAGGCAGGAACAGAACAGGAAACCCAGAGTGGCTTCCGTCTGTCAGCTTCTCCCCTCCCTGCCAGCATCCCAGCTCCATCCTGAACCTTGAGCCGGGCAGGGCTGTCCTGTGGAGCTGCAAGGGGACCTCTGCACCAGAAGGAGTGGGTGCTGGCATCCATGGTGAGCCTCTGAAAACACCTGACAGCCATTCAAAAAGGACCGCTCTGGATATTAACACCCGAGCTGACTATTTAGGCGGGCTCCAAGCCCATGGGAGGAAGCAGGTACGTCCTGCCTCGAGGTGCAGGAGACACAGGGCTTTTCAGATTCAGCCTCCGAGGGGCACGGTGGCCAGCCTGCTGCACATCCATTCGTTGCTGTCTCCCAAGTGCTACGTCTTGTGGCCCAGGGTGAAGAGAATGTGGGTCCCTCCCTCTTAAAGTCTAAGTGTCATTTTCTAGGCAAGGTCACCAAGGCCCACTGATGAGAAGGGGCTGGCCTCGGGTCAGCCAGTGATTTGGCGGCAGAGTCAGGACTAGCAGGAAGAGGGGCGTTGTGGCCTTGCCTTATGGCTCTTCAGTGGGCTGGAGGCTGTGGGTTAAGACCATAATAATGGTTGTAGTAGTCATACTAGGTGCTGTTTATAAAGCTCCCACTATGTGCTCTCTGTGCTAAGTTCTTGCCATGTGTTGGCTCACTTCATCCCACAACACCCCTATGAGGAACAGATTTATTATCACCATTTTATACATGGGGAAACTGAGGCACAGAGAAGTTTTAACTTGCCCAAGGACACAGCTACTAAATGACAGAGTGGGGACTTGAGCTGGACTCTTGCGTTCTAACACGTGCGCTCCTGACCAAATGCAAGTGTGACACTGGGGGAGACAGTCTTAAGTGACCTGCACTCTGTGACCCACCACCTAGGGAACGCAGCTCCTGTGCTGTGGGGACGACCTGACTGGTGGCCCTGTGATGGCAGAGAGGGCAGGATCCTAGCCAGGGCTGAACAAAGATTCCCATGGAAGAGGGCCTCCCTCAGTCAGACTCTTAGCACTCAGAATCCACGCAGTCAGCACTGGAGGCTGGTATCCATCCCCACCTACCTGTTCACTGTGCAGATGGGAAAATGAGCTCAGAGATGGCAGGCATGGCCCAAAGTCCCACAGCAAGAGAATAGAGTCTCTGGAAGGCTGAACACTAGACGCTCTGATGGTCTTGGGGGTTGGGAGTGCTCTCACTGTGCCCACCACACCCCCAAGAGCTGTACACGGGGGCAGGCAACTCCCTGGGGAGGACAGGAGTGGCAGAGAGGACCTCTTCTCCCCCCAGGCCCAGATGCTCGTGTCCCAGGTAGATTGCATTCCACAGCTGGCCCTGGGATTCCTCCACAGATGGAGCTGCGCTTGGGGGTGGGCGTGGGGCTAGAAATCACTTAAAGAGGATCCATAAAGAGGATCTTCAGTATTGATACCAACGAGTTACTGGGCGCAGCGGGAAGGGCTGTGGGCTGTGGCAGACGACCCAGGGCTCCGCGGGCTCCGCCTCTTGGCAGCTGGGCGCCCCCGAGTGAGCACACTCCTCCTCTGAGCATCTCCTCTTGTCTGCGCAGAGAACAGAGGCCCAAGTGCTGGCAGGACGGATCCCACCGCCCAGAGGGTGGTGGGAGGGTGAGGGCAACAGGCAGGAGGGCTGATGGCTCAGCTGACGTCCTGCCACCAGAGAGGAATCACAGGCCACTACAGCCGAGCCACCGACCCGCTGGGTGACCTTGACTCCCCTGCCTGTCCAGGGGTCAGCTGTTTCGGCTATGATGACATGAGCACCACTCACCCCAGATTTTCTGAGGAGGAAAATGCCTTGAGACGGGTGAGGGTTGAGGAAAGGACTTGAAAAAGAAGGCTGCCGTTGGCCCAGATGACCATGATATCCTGGCCCCCTCTGGAATGGTCCCCCGAACTCTGTGCCACATGAACTACTTTGCTTTGACAACACGCACACGTCCCAGAGGCCGAGGCAACAAATGAGACCCAGCTCCCGGCAAGGGGTGCATGGCACACCAGCAGCTCCCCTGACTTCATCCTTCTCCTTCCCTGTGGCCTGTGCCAAACCCACCCAAGTGGTCCCCTGGGGCGGGGTGCTCCAGGCCTGGGCAACTCCCCTGGAGAGGGATCCTGGAGAAGAAGGGCTGGCGGCTGGTCCAGAAGCCATGTCACATCTCATTGTCCCTCTCCTGCTACCCAAAAGCACCGGGGAGGATGCCATGGTGGGTAAAACCTCTGACTACGGAGGCAGAGACCTACCTGCTGGCTGTGTGTCCTTGGGGAAGTTGCCTGGCCTCTCTGAGCTTGTTTCTTCATCTATAAAGTGAGGAAAATGGTACCTTCCTTCCAGATCAGTTATCAATGTTAAATGATACTGGCAAGTAAAGCAGGTGCTCAGTAAATGATAGCTATCATCATTTTGTTAAGGTTATCAAAAAATTAATTTGCCGTCCGTGCAGAACTAAAACTGGATCTCCCCTTTCTGTGCCTTTTCCACAACATCAGGCTGATCAAGTCACTGGACTTAAGGCTTTGAACCAAGCATAGACTGATCTGGTCCGAGTCCTGGCTCTGGCCCTAGTGTGACCTTGAGTGACGGATTCTTGCCTCTCAGAGCCTGGGTTTCCTCCTCCATAAGACAGAGACCATCACCCTCACACCTCCTTGGAGGGTTTTTCATGAAATGGTGGACGCAAGCCCTCAGCACAGAGCTGCTGTTCGGCTGGACACCCCAGGACTGGTTGGGCTTCTTGTTTCTGTTCTTATTAGACCGGGACCCCACAGTGTACAAAGCTAGTGGCTTCTGAGACCTTGGCATCCTCACAACACCGTGAAGTTAGAATTTTCACCCACACGGCAAAAGTGGAAACTGAGGCTTCGCAAGTAGCGCGGGTAAGTAAGGGAGAGGGGGTCCTGTCTGCTCCGCTGGGGTCAGCTGCGTGAAGGCAGAGGAGCCACCCCTCTGCCCCGGCCCAGGCTGTGGGCACGGTGTCCCCCTCGCCAGCTTCTGGACCCACTGTCTCTTCCAGACCCACAAGGCAAACCCTCTGCTGGGACTCCTCAAGCCCACCTGGACAGAGGAGTCCAGGAGACCCGCGTCGGCCCCACCCCTCTCAGACACTGGTCGTGCCATCTCAGGCCATCACTTCCCTCCTCTGTGCCTCAGTTTCTCCATCTGAGAACAGTCTTAATAATTTCAGCCCTGGGTTTGGCACCAAAAGACCTGAGTGTGAACCCTGATTCCAGCACTTATTTGGAGTGGCTCTGAGCCAGTTACTTCCCTTGTCTTAGTTTCCGTGTCTTTGCTGATACCAAGGGGCTAATGGTAGAATGTGATAACGGGATGTTATGTGAAAAAGGAACATAATGCTGTAATGAGTATGATTTTAATTGCATTTTAAAAGTCTATGTGTGTGTTTGTATCCACTGTTTCGAAAAGACAAAATTTACTAAAATGTTTCTCGTAGTACTTTCTGGACACTGAGCTCATGGGTGATTTTTACTTCCTTCTGTATATTACTTTTATAGTTTTCTGGTTTTTCTACAATGAGTATATATCTCTTACAATCCGAAAGCAACAATAAAGGCATACATAATAGTTGTCCCTACTGCTCAGGGTTGTCCGAGGGTCACCTGTGGACACCAGTGAGGTGGCCCGTGAGCTGCCGGTGACAGCCAACGTGTGGGTGCTGACTGTGCCCACCCTCTCCTCCCGGGCACCACTGGGTTAACATGGGTGATCCCGCAGGGCTGGCCCTCTGGCTGGGAGCAGAGGGACCCATTGCCTCCCAAGGCCTCCCAGGAAGGTGTGACCTCACTGAAGCTGAAGACACAGACTTCAGCCAAAGGAAGCCTGAAGAGGAAGGAAAGTAACTAGAAGCGAAAGACCTGGCCCCTGATTCCAGCTGCCTCCCCCGCTCCCACGTGGACAAGGCCCCTGGCCTCTCCAGTCTCAGCTTCCCAATCTCTAAGAGGGGATGAAACGGTGGGGGGTGGGGAGGAGCCAGTGAAACGTGGCTTTGCCTGCCTCTTGCCTCCCTCCCCTGAATCACCTGTAAGAGGCGAGATGTCAGATGTTTTGTGCACTTAACACAGGGCTTCTTTGGAAGATAAACTACTGTTTGAAATCGTCCCTGCTGTTGACAGCCCAGAGGGTCACGCAGGTGATTTGGGACCTCCCCCACCCAGTGCTCCTACTTTCTGGCAGTTGGGACTGCCTTCGATGCCCATCCTACCTTTCTGCCTCTCCCCCAGGGTTCTGCCTCACAGACCCTACCTGCTTCTCATCTCCGTCTTTACTCTCCCCTACACCCCTATCCTCAGCATCTCACAATATTTTAAGGCTGAGTGTAAATGCCACCTCTTCTGCGAAGCCTTCCCTGCTTCACCCAGTGGATCTGGGATCCTGTGCTTTCTCTGAGCTTCTCTTATCAGTTTCAATGACCTACTTCTGTATCTACTTCCTCTGCTGAACTAAGAGTTTCTCAAGGGTGGGGGGCTCATGTTACCTTTCCCTCCCTAGGGTCCAGCACAGCAGGTTTCAATAGAACTTTGCTGAAAGAATGGCTGTGACTCACACTGTTCAAAGAGAGGTCTCTTCCCATGAGAAATAAGCAATCAAAGGTACAGAGGAATAGCTGTCCCCAGCAGTAGCTTGTCCTACAAATGCCTTGTCAGCTCAGCACTCACTGAGTAGGGATGAAGATGCTATTTGTCAGGACACCAGCCCTGAGGCGAGGTCCCCATCACTCGCTAGGCCAGACCTTCCCTTGTTATTTACACGGGTCAAGGGGAAGCAAGTCAGTCTCCAATACTGACAGGCTGTCGACGGTGGGGACAAGAAAAAGCAGCCCTGACGTGCTTGTAGCCTGTCGCCAACGGCACGATGCCGTCGCGCAGACACAGCACTAATGCGCCATTCTCGTATTCCGGCCTCGTGAAAACCCTGTGAGCTGGGCAGGGCTGGGAGGATGACCCCCCCCCACCCCCCGTTTTCAAATGAAGCTGAGGCACGATGGGATGCCGGGTTTGGACCCAGGCTGGGTCTGGTTTTCTGATGTGTTGAGCCCACTGTGCTGAGCTGCTCCCTCACCTCCTTCGTGAGGACAATCCTCTCAAATGCTGGGCCAGGAGGACAGGCAGGGCTGCTGACCCATTTCACAGATGAAAACCCTGAGGGTGTGAGGAGTGAAGTTGATGGTGGCCTCAGCATGTAGAGGAGGAATGAGCTGTGAGAAGGCTGGTGGGCAGAGGAGCGAGGTCCTGACCTGGAGCCCCAAGCGGCAACAGGAATCTCAGGGTCTCTGGAGAGTTGGGTGAGGGTCTCTGCAGGAGGTGGTTGTGTGAGGTCTCCAAGGAGAGAAGACGACCGTGGGCCACGGCCAGGCCATGACGGGTGAGGTGGGTGGCCACGGTGCCCGGGGCCTTTCTCTCTCCAGCCTCTCCTGTGTGGCATCTCCTTTGAGGTTCACGAGCCCAGTAAGGGAGGCAGGCTGGGGTGGGTGTCCCCATGATGGAAAGGGGAAGGCTGAGGCCGAGGGGATGCTCCTGCCAGCACACCGGCTTGGGATGGTAACTGTGAAACTGACAGTGCCACCTGGAAGTCAGCAATGGTCTTCTCCAACTGGCTCAGTGACCGACTCCCACAACCATACACTGCATGAAAACTTCACGAGATGAAAAACATTCCTTCTTTGGTTTTATCCATATTTAAAAGGACAACCTGTGCTCAGGGGCTCAGAGGCCCTGATCAGTCAACTAGAGAAGTGAGTACCTTGCGGAACCAGGTGAAATGAGATTCTGGAAAGTGCTGACAGTGGGGCCCCCAGGCAGGGAGAGAGGAGAGCTTATGCCCCTCTCCTCCGCGGTCCTTCTGGATGCTCTTGGGAGCTCAGTGACCTGGTTTCACCTGGAGGAGGTGAAGGGGTGTTTGCTGGTGGTAGTACAGGACGCAGGGCCTGTGTGTGCCCCTGCATGTTAGGGAAGCTGAGCTGCCAGGCCCAGGGTGGCAGGTGCCATGTGGGCCAGCCAGGCCCACCTGGAAGCTGGAGGGCATGAGGCTCCTGAATGTTTCTAGAACCTCTGCAGACCTAGGCCTCACCTGGGCCAGAAGGCTTAGACCTAGAGACTTTCTGGGGTGGAAGGAAGCTTCAAGGTCTTCAAATCCAACCCCCAATTTGATGCCTTCCCCCAAGTGCAGCCCTCTGGCTTTGCCTGCTTGCCTCCAGTGATGGGGAACTCAGTCCAGGCACGGACAGACTGAATTCACATTGTACACTCCCTTCCACCTCCTGGTCCCAGTTCTGACTTCGGGCAGGAAGAGAGCAAGCATGTTTCCAGTGCTCCGTGGTAGCCCTGCAGAGAGTGTCCCATCCTGAGAGCTTCTTGGTTCAGGTCCTGCCTCTCCAGCTCACCATCCGTGCCCCGGGCCTGGTCCCTATTCCCTCCCCATCTTGGTCAAAGCCTGCCTCAACATTCAGGGCCGGAGTGGCTCCCCGGCCTCCAGGGCAGTGTGGTCAGTGCAGAGGAGGACAGTCCTGCCACCACCTCCTCCTGGACCCTTTGCCTTTGTGGGCCCAGCCCAAGGTCATGCCACCCTACGGTGATGGCCAGCCACAGTCCATCTGTTAGTCCTGCTCAGATCAAGCCAGCCCCTGCCCATCACTGCACCCTGGGATTTTGGGCGTCAAGGGCAGGACCTAAGTCATCTTGCTAAAGCCGCAGTCGGAGCTGGCGCTCCCGCAGGAGTCAGGTGTGGCTCACCCAGCCCAGCCCACCCTAAGCACTTGTCTCCACGATGCACTTGAGGAACATGGTGTCGTCCTTCACGTAGGCGTGCTTGGGCGACTGCAGCCTGCTGAGGGGGAAGAAGAGCGGGCAGCCGCTGGCCACGTTGGTTTCACTCTGGGGCCGCTGGAAGGATGCTGAGTTCAGGTCGGGCCGGAAGGCATCGATGGCGTGCTCCCGGTTATTCTGGTCAATGAGCATGAAGGTGACCTGCAGGGCGAGGGGCAGTGGGAGGTCAGGCCCTGGGCAGCAGCACCGAGGCTCGGAGCCGGGTCTTGGTCTATCACCTGTGTAGCTCTCTGACCTTGAGCTCTGACTGATTAGGACTCAAAGAAACAACGTAAGGACCACACCTGGCACATAGCGAGACCCCAGGAATGGAAGCACCTGGTATTCTGAGCAGGCTTCAGGGGTTGTCCTATGATTAGGGATCAGATGTTCTATCCAGCAGGAAGGGGAGAATTCGGATGCCATAGTCAATTTTGGTTGGCTGCTGGGGGCTAAGGATGAGACTGAAACCCTGACAAGGAGGCCAGACTGGATAACCTATAACGCCCCTTCCACTCTGAAAGGTTTGATCTGTCAGCTATAGCTGGAACCTCCTGGGGCAAGAAAAGATAGGCCTTCAACTGAGGGGCTGTGAGTCAATGCCCTGAAACATGAATGGAGCTTCTGGTATGCACAAGGCGGATATGTGTACCCCGGGGAAGCTGGTGATCTACAGTGACTCAAACCCTCCTTCCTGGCACATCACTGAAATGCCCATCAGGACGCGAAGCGGCTTCCCACCGCCCACTGCCGCGCTCTCAAACTTGGCTGCACTTAAGTCCTCTGGGAAGGTTTTGAAGACCCTAAAGCTCAGGTCGCACCATGTACCGTGGTTGAGACCCAGTCGTTGGTATTTTTAAAATCTCCACCAAATGTATGGGAACCACTGAGCCACTGACTCATATCCAGACCTCGGTGGCACTCCCGCCCCCGCCCTACCTGTCTTCCCTTCTCTCCCTCCACCCCAGCTGAGGTCCGTATTCTCGACCCCTCCCCCCCTTTCCTCCCTCAGCCCCTGGCTGCTGCTGTCCACCTGCAGAGAATGCCTCGCTTCTCCCACCCTCTTAAATATTCTCAGTAGATTTTATTTCTAGAGCAGTTCTAGGTGCACAGCAAAACTATGGAAAATATAGAGATTTCCCACTTACCCCTGCCCCACACAACCTCCCCCACTATCAACATCCTGTGCCAGAGCGGTACACGGGTTACAATCAATAAACCCAAACTGACGCATCAGAATCCCCCTGAGTCCACAGTTTACATCAAGGTGCACTCTTGGTGGTGTACATTCTATGGGTTTGGACAAATGTATAGTGACACGTAGCTATCATTATGTATGGTCTTATACAGAGTATTTTCACTGCCCTAAATATCCTCTGCGCTCTGCCTACGCATGCTTCCCTCCTCTCAACCCCTGACAACCACTGATCTCTTTACTGTCTCCATATTTTTGCCTTTTCCAGAATGTCACATAGTTGGAATCATACAGTATGTAGCCTTTTCAGATTGGCCTCTTTCACTTAATAATATGCATTTAAGGTTCCTCCATGTCTTTTCATGGCTTGATGGCTCATTTCTTTTTAGTGCTGAATGATATTCTGTTGTCTGGATGTACCTCAGTTTATTTATCCATTCCCCTATTGAAGGACACCTAGGTTACTTCCACGTTTGGGCAGTTATGAATAAAGCTGCTGTAAACATGTGTGTGCAGGTTTTTGTGTGGACATTAGTTTTCAACTCCTTTGGGTAAATATCAAGGAGTGTGACTGCTGGATCATATGGCAAGAGTCTGCTAGTTTTGTAAGAAACCACCAAATGGTCTTCCAAAGTGGCTGTACCATTTTACACTCCCATCAGCAATGAAGGAGAGTTCCTGTTGCTCCACATCCTGGCCAGCATTTGGTGTTGTCAGTGTTCTAGATTTTAGCCATTCTAAGAGGTGTGTAGTGGTGTCTGCCTCCTTCCCTTTTTCTGAAAATGCTGCCAGTTCAGGCTGGCCCCACAGCGCCTCCTCCAGGAAGTTTTCCTTATTCACCCCACCAAGTGGATTTCATTTCTACCTGTCTTCCAGGGGCGCTGGTCCAGGCACATTAGCCCCTGGACTCATGATGCTGGAGGGAGCCTTGGCTACCGGATGTGAACTCGGCTCTTGTTTGATAAAAGAGGAAACTGATAACGCAGAGAGGGCAAAGGACTTGCCCAGGTGACACAGCCAGTTCATGGCTAAACGAGGACCAGGACCCAGGTTCCCCAGCCCCACCCCATCACTCCCCCGGCCCATACCTTGTTCCGGAAAGGCCACGGCAGCAGCGCATCATACTCCCCTCTCATGATCACGATGAAGAGCGAGAGGTGGGTCCTCTTCCCTGTCCCGTCCCCATTCAGATAGAGCCGCAGGCACAATTTGTAGCCGTACTTGGCAGTGTAGAAAGCTGAAATGCGGAAGCCACAGTCAGCTGGAGAGCGCTGGACTTTGCAGACGAGGAAACTGGGACTGGCGGTTAGGCATGCCCAAGGTCAGTGGCTCAAAGCTAAGAAATGTGGGGTGGGAGCCCAGCAATCTTCTCGATTATAGAGCATCAGAGAGGGGACCCAGCTCTAGGAGATCGTTCAGCCCAGTGTCCACTGGCCGTCAGAACCACAGATTGCAGAGCCCCCCGGAGCTCGGGACTGGGTCGTGCTGGGGTGAGGACGGAGAATTTGCATTTCTGACAAGTTGGCAGGGTATGGTGATGCTGCCGGTCCTGGGACCACACTTGGATTTAACCAACCTGCATTTCGTATTCAGGAAACAGAGCCCATCGAGGGGAAGTGGCTGGCCACGCTCTCACAGTGTGTTGGGGCCAGAGCCAGGATTATGGCCAGGGCCTCCTATCTCCCAACACTGATTTCTTTCTGCTGCCCTAGGTCAAGTGGTTGGGGTCTCCTGGAAGCCAGGGGAGAGCGGGCCAGCTCACAGTTCCACCCTTGGCAAGGGCCCCTGAGGGCTGAGTCATCCCCTGGTGACTAAGCACAGCGGCCTGTGGACTCTCTCCCTGGACAGCTGAAAGGGCCCTCTGAGTGTGGGCTGTTACCACACGGCCCCTCTAGGAGGGGCCGAGTGGGCACAGGATGTGTGTGTGTTGGGGGTAGGGGCAGGCAGGAAGGGGCAGGGAAGCAACGGGCTGACAGTCTGACTCATGTCTGCCCCTTACATATTCTAGAACAAGAAGCCAGAGCCACTGCTTGCTTTTCCGTCTTTGGAAGGAAGCCTGGAGAAGCAGCCCACCGGGCCTGGCTTTGGGACCCAGACCTGCTCTGTGGCGTGGGGCAAACTCCGCTGCCTCTGTCTCCCCCTCCATAACGTCAGGAGGCTGGAGAGGAGTGACCCCAGCGCTGGGGGTCTTGGGTGCGTCAGAGGAGCTCAGGAACAGGAAAGGCACGAAGCTGGGGCAGTTGTGAGGGGTCCTTAAAATCGGCACTGACAGAAATGCTCCTTAACGACCCACCGTTCACTCAGACGCGCATGAATGAGGCGAGGGGAAGAGCACCCACGTCTGAGCAGTTTCTGCACAAACACATGCACTGCTGTATAAACGGTTATCAGCTAAGGAAACCTCTAATGAGTAAGCACTTCATGCAGGATGCTGTGCCAGGTCCAGAGATGAGTAAGAACTGCCCAATTTACTCCATGCTCACTCATGTGCTCCCCAATCATACACAAATGCACACTCTTTGACTTAGACCCGCTGGCTCCCCGAGGGCCGGGGTCCCATGGTTTTCACTGTGAGAACCGTGCTCTCATTTGCACAAGCTTTGGTTCAGAGCACACTCTCACACCCGCTATCCACCTGGAATAGAGGACAACTTTTATTCCCATCTGCAGAACGTGACGGATGCTCAGGGAGGTGCAGGGCGTGCTGGCTTCAGACAGCCCATGCTCTGTGTGGCTCAGTGGGGAGTCTACCAGCTCTGTGGGCCCAGCACAGCAGGTGGCCTGGATGGACACCGGTCTAACTGGACACGGCACGGCTGTCCCAGAGTTGACTGCTCTCCCTGTTTCCTGGGCCCAGGGGGCCAACCTCCCCCAGCTGGTCTCTGTGCCCCTGGAGAGGTGGTACCTGGGGAGAAGAGGCTGACAGTCCTGCCGCAGGCTGACTCATGGCACCGCCTGGTGACGTTGGTGATCTTCCACAGGAAGGTGCCGTCAAAGGAGGCCTCCTCCATGAGGCGGAGGCTCTGCTCCAGCTTGCCCAGGGCCTGGTCTTTCTGGGCCAGGGTCTGCTGCAACTCCAGCACCTGTGGGGACACCCATTCAGCCAGGGACACCAGAACCCCGCTTGGGGAGGGGGTGGGGATGGAGGGACACAGAGATAGATCTGCCCACAATATGTCTTCCTGACCAGCCTCCTGCAGGCATGTGCACCTGCCTTTGCACGTGCTGTTCCCTCTCCTGGAATTCCTTTTCCTGCCTTCTCCACTCCACCAAACTCCTATTCATCCATCAGGAATCCGGGTCACAGAGCCCTTCCTCTGGGAAGCCTTCAACACTGCCCTAGCTCAGCTGGTCTCTCTCATCTACATTCTTAGTCAGCCCTTACCACAGTTTTATGAGATATATTTTCCTGCCTTTCCTACCAGACAGAGGTCTCCCCTACAAAGGGCTGGGCCCATGCTCATTTTATCTCTGTCTTGCACAGTGTCTGGCAAGTAAGAGCAGAGCCAGGAAGTTTGCTGATGAACTGAAGACATGGTCTGCCCTCAGGGAGCCCACCTTCTAGCTGGGGCAAGAGGTACATAAATAAAGGTTTTACTGGCTCACTTGAACCCAGCACCTGGCTCCTCTCGTAGGTTTCCCCATTGACATTTGAAAGAATACAGATTTATTCTTGGGTGTGCTCATGTAGGGAAGTGAGTATCCTTAAAGAAAACTGAATCCCTAACTTTACTGGTGAGAAAGTGGAAGTCCACAGGGGGAAGGTGACTTGTTCAGACCTACACAACAAGTTAATGGGGGAGCTGGAACTAAAATCCAGGCCTAACGCAACATCAGACAGTGATGTAATGTTGCTGCAAAAAAAAAAAGCAACCTTAGCATGATGACTGGTTATATTAAGAAAAGTATAAGCTCTGGAACAAAGGAGGGGACAGCCCTGCTCAACCAAGAACTGTCAGATATGTGGATTATCTGGAGTAGGTCTGGGACCTCCACTCTGAGCATGTGGAATCCCTTAGAGACTGAGCTGGAGCGTATGAGGACAGCATAAAACAGTGTGCTCTGATGAAGGCACTGGGGGCATTTAGTTTAAAGAATGAAATATTCAGGTAGGATATAATCACTGACTGCTCATCTCTGAGGGGCTTCCATGGGGACAAGAAGTCAGATTTGCTTTCTGGGCCCTGAGGGGCACAGCCAGGAACAATGCAGGGAAGACACAGAGAGGTTGGTTTTAGTCTAGTATAAGGAAGAACTCTCTAATAGTGAAAAATGTCCAGCAATGGAATGAGAAGCTTAGGGACGGAGTATCCCATAACAGAAGAAGTTCAAGCGAAGGAAATGAAGCACTGCATGGGGGAGTTTTGCCCTGACTATAACTTCTGACTCAGTGCTCTTCCTCGAAGGTCTCAGGACACAGAAGAGAGACTTCCTGATGGGGAAGTGACTGCTCTGAGCAGGGAGAATGCTTCGAAGGAAGGCAGGTCCACTGCTCTGGAGATACGATAGGGCAAAGGGCACCCCCCTGAGCCGGCCTTGAAGGTCAACTTGCCTCCCACGCTCACCCGCTGTTCCAGGCTCAGGATGTGCTCGCGGTCCAGCTGGCTCTGGTGGATGGAGGCGGCCAGGGCCAGGTGGGAGGCCTCCACCTCCTTGTTGAGGACAGCGACGATGTTCTCAAACACACGCAGCTTCCCCTCCAGCTCGGCCAGGAGCTTCTCCTTCATGAAGTGCTGCAGGGCCAGCTCCTCCTGGCTCTCGGAACAGGGTGCCCGGTAACAGTCGACCTCCAGGTCTCCAGCCACCTCCACGGCCGCCTGCAGCTGCAGGTCTGACAGATTCTGCTCCAGGGCCATGGGCCCGGACCCCAGGCCAGAGCCCAGCTGGGCCTTCCACTGTTTCATGAAGCCCAACACCAGGTTTAGGTGGGTGGCCTGGGAGGCGACCTCATGCTCCTGCATGAACTTTGGGCTCCCCTGCCAAGAGAACAGGGCTGATCAGTGAAAACAGAGAAGGTGGAGGGAGGACCAGGGAGCCGCGGAGAGTGCTGCCGACAAAGGTTGCCAAGGAGTCAGATCCATTCACCTAGCAAGGGGGAAGTCGCTTTGTGTGCAGCAGGGGGATTTGGAGGAGGACCCTGGCATCATGAGTCACGTGCATCCCGGCCTCCAGAGAAACAAGTCTGCCCTGCCCTTGAGTGTCATGCTGATTCAGGACCATGGAGAGAGGCACCAGGGCGGGGTGGGGGTGGGGTCATTTTAGTGATGCTACAATGCTCAGGTGAGACATTAAGAAGAACTTCCCTGAGTATGGAGATGATTTACCAGTGGGATTTGTTGCTTGAGAGAGTCATTCATGTAAGGGACATCCAGAGGAGTAGCTTGACCTTGTGGGAAAATCCTGGAGGGGCTGGAGTGGGGTGATCCAGAGGTCTGGGCCTGTAGTGGACAGATCTCTGTCTCACACTCAGATGCTTACCTTGAAGGAGCAGCCGACACCTGCAAAGGGGCACCCAACTCCAGCCTCAGCCACCTCCGGGAGGTCCTGCAAATAATAACCGTGTCATTGGATGGTATGGGGGTCCCAGTGGCCACCACTGGGGCTCTCTGCAAAGCACCAGGATCCACCAGAGCATGAGATGGGCTGGGCCACATGACTGCACATGCTGTTCCTTCCGCCTGGCTGACTCCTTTCCACCCTTTGAACTTCAGCCCTTCTGTGAGCTTCCTTCAAAACAGGATCAGGGCCCTGGCTGCGATCCTGGGCAGTGCTGCCACTTCTCCCATCAGGACGTGTTCCACTGAGCCCTGAAGTCATCATTCACTCTATGGTTGCTACCACTGGTCTGGGGGCTCTGTGAGGGTCCCGGCTTTGTTCCCAGTGCTGGGGGCAACGCCTGGCACAGGAGCTAGGAACCTGCTGGCTGCATGAGTGAGCGCCTCCCTCCTCCTGAAGCCCATGGGGACTTTCCTCACAGTTCCCCTCGGGATCTCTCCCTGGCAATCCATCCTTCACTGAGGCGCGCCTGCCCTGCAGTGCCCTCCCTTCCAGGTAACGTGCAGCTGAGGGGGGGGGGGGATACAGAAGGATCTCAGGACTCAACAGAAACTGGACAACACTCTTAACCTACGTACAGGTCTGAGGAGTTTACAAAGTGCTTTCATGGTCATAATTCTTCCTACGGTCCTTAAAAACACTGTGGGGAGGGCTGTGTACATTTTTTGTTTCCATTTACTGATGAAAAAACTGGGGCTCACAGAGGAGGAGGGATCTGCCGAAGGAGAAGAGCACAGTCACAGGGCTCCTCCCACACTGCATCACTATCTTGTCAAGAGTCGGCCCACGGGAGACGGGGAGAAAACTTTTCCCAAACACATATCTGAAAAGAGCTCATGTCCAAAATATATAAAGAACTCTTACAATTCAACAATAAGAAGATAAACAACCTAACAAAAATGGGTAAAATACTGAACAGAAACTTCACAAAAGGAGACACATAAACGACAAGCCTATGAAAAGATGCTCAACATTACTAGTCACCAGAGAAATGCAAATTATAATGAAATACCACAATGAAATACCACAATCTACTCACTAGATGGCTAGAATGAAAACAGAATGACAATACCAAGTTTTGGTGAGGATGTGGGGGAAGTGGAACACTCATTATGTTGCTAGTAGGAATGCAAAATGGTACAGCCACTTTGGGAAAATCTATGGAAATATCTCATAAAGTTAAATTATACTTATAAAGTCACTTACTCATAAACCACGAGTATCAAGTTATCATACCACCCAGACATTTCACTCCTGGGAATTCACCCAAGAGAAACTGAAACATATGTCCATGTGTGTATGTGAATGTTCACAGCAGCTTTGTCCATAATAGCCCAAGCTAGAAACGATCCAGATACGCACCAGCAGGTGAACGGGTGAACAAATTGTGGTACATCTCTATCCATCAGCGATCAGATGGACTAAAACACCAATATATGCAACAACGTGGAGACACCTCAAAAACATGCTAAACGACAAAAGTTGAACACAAAAGACTACATGCTATGATTCTATTCTTAAGAGATTCTAGAAAAGACCAAACCATAGTGGCAGAAACCAGACCAGTGGCTATCTGGGGCTGCAGCCGGGGGAGCCTGACTATCTAGGGCCCCAGGGAAGCTTTTTCCAGGGGAGAAAGTCACCATCTTGGCTGCAGTGGTTGCACGATTGTATACATTTACCAGCATTCATCAAACTGTACACTTAAAGTGAGTGAACTTTACCATATATAAATATCTTGATTTCCCAAGAACTTTTTTTTTTTTTAAAGAATAATCTCATGGGGCAAAATGAATGATGGGGCTCAGGATGAAAGATGGGGAGCACGGAGGCCTCTTGGACCGAGCGAATACAAAGCCACACTAGTTATTATTCTTTCAAAGTAAAATAAGCTGTGGGTTTAATGAGTTTAGTTGGTTTGGGACACAGAGCACAGCCCAGCAAAGGGCCATCCGCCCTCAGCCCACTGCCCCGGGCTTCAAGCACAAGTCGTTCCCAAAAAAGAATAGAAAACAGATGTTTGGGGGGCAGAGGGCAGCCTTGGCAGGAAGACCGTGCTGGCGCTGGGGAGCGTGCAGTGACGCAGCCTCTCCCAGCAGGTAGCTTCCCGACACGTGGGAATAACAGAGGGGCTGATGCTGGGTGCAGCCCTGGTTCCTGGGTGAAGGTACCAGGGGTAGCTCTCAGGCCTGAAACTCCCCACAAGTCCACGATTCACATCCTCTGCGGTTCTAAGCTGAAGTGAGTCACAGGAGGGATACAAAGGTGAAAGGGATAAAGTCAGTGGCATTCCCAAAACACCCCGCAGGTGGAGGGATGTGTTCTTTGGGCAGCTCAGCCGCACTGGTGTCGTGTCTGTGCAGTGGAAGCCCGTTGCAGGGTGGAAAGTGCTACATGAATGTAGGGGTCATCCTTAAGATGATGCGTGGATGCGTGCGGGCTGTGACAAGCCTCCAATGGCTGACAGAGGAAGGGTAGGGGTGACTTGAGAGGCTGTCAGATGCCTCGGTGGCCAGCCAGGCTGCCCAGAGTCCCATCATCAGTCACATCAGTCAATCATTCATTCCTTGGAGAGCTACAGGTGTTAGGTGGTGGGCTCTGAAGCCAGCCTGTTGGGGCGCAAAGCCCATTTTTGTCGCTTCAAATACGAGCTGTGTGGCCCTGGGAGAGTTATTAACCTCTCTAAGTCTCAGTTTCCTCATCTTCAAAATGTAGATAATAATACTACCCCCCACTTCAGAGTTATTGTGAGGATTAAATGAGATAATACATGTAAATTCTGGTATTAGTCACCTATTGCTGCTATAACAAAGCACCACAAACTTAATGGCTTAAACAACCTAAATTTGTCATCTTACAGTTCTGGAGATTAGACGTCCTAACATCAAGGTGTCTGCAGGTGTGTTCCTTCTGGAGGCCCCAGGGGATAAGCTGTTCCCTTGTTTTTTTTTCCAGCTTCTAGAGGCCGCCTGCATTCCTTGGCTTGTGGTCCCATCCTCCATCTTCAAAGCCAGCTGCAGAGCATCTTCCGATGCCTCCCTGACCTGACTCTCCTGTCTCCCTCTGATGAGGACCCTCGTGATCACACTGGACTCAGCTACAGAATCCAGGGTAATCGCCCCATCTCAAGACCCTTATTTGAATCACATCTCCAAAGTTCTTGTTGCCATTGTTACGGGCTGAGCTGGATCCCCCACAAAATTCATATTTCAAGTCCTAACCCCCAGAACCTGACTGTGTCTGGAGAGAGGGTCTTTAAGTTAAAGTGGGGTCATTAGGACGGGCCCTAATCCAACATGCCTGGTGCCTTCAGGAGAAGAGAAAACGTGGACACAGATGTACCAAGGGAAGACAACCTGAAGACAATGGGAGAAGACGGCATCCATAAGCCAGGGAGAGGGGCCTCAGGAGAAACCAACACTGTTTCGAACTTGCTGCCTCCAGAACTGTGAGAAAATAAATTTCTGGTTGTTTACGCCACCCAGTCTGTGGTGCTTTGCTATGGCAGGCCGAGCAGATGAATGCAGCCACTAAGGTAACAGAGTCACAGGTGCTGGGGATCAAGACGTGGACATCTTCGGGGAACATCATTCTGCCTAACGCAGTGCTCCCTAAATGTTAGCCATTATTATTACTAGGAATCTTACTATTACTAATATTTTTATTCCTAATAGATTAAGCACTGCCCTTGGGACATCTTTCCCCCCCACCCCCACCCCCAATCCCAATGGCTGCCATATACATGCATTTCATTTAATCTTCCCATCTCAAACTCTTAGTTCTGTAAGACTCCATTTTCCCATTGGGTTTCCTCGGGGAGTGAGGAACATCCCTCAGTGTGTTCGCATTTATACAGGACCGAGGCATCCTTGCGTGTTATCTCATAGGGTCCCTGCAGCCATCCTTGGAGGCAGGCAGGGCAGAATTAGCTTCACCTTCACACAGATGGGCAAAGTGAGAGAACGGCTGGCTGGAGGGCACACCAAGCTTGCACATTTGAGGAGCTGACCAGAATCCGGGTCCTCTGTCCCATAGTTAGAGACCTGGCAAGGGCTTGCTGCTTTCCCTGCACCCCTGTGCGCACCACCCCATCGGATCTCACAGTACCACGAGGGGGAGGTCGGGACTCTGAGGTTCTGCTTCTTTTGCGTAGGTGGAGGAGCCAAAGCTCATGGATGGTCCATGACTTGCAGCAGGGGATGCAAGGTGGAGGCAAAGGCCAGGGAGAGGCCAGGGGCCTGGGGTCCACATCCAGGGTCCTTCCTCCTCACTACAGAGTCCTCACCTTGACCAAAGGGCGGCCTCATCTGAAGGCTGGGGACCGAGGGGACAGGAGAGGGAAGCAGGCTGGGGCTGCAGAGGAAGAACAGGGCATCTGTCCTGGGCCAAGCCTGGTGTGTGTCTGGTGCCACAAGCGGCCCCTGTGTGAGTTGCCTCATTGCTTGCAAACTGCTAAAAATAAAATTTGCAGTGGAATTTCCTCTGAGGAGGAAACAGAAACAGAGAAAACAAAATCCCAGCCCTGAGGGAACACTCGTCCTTCTGTCTGTGTCCGAGAAGTCTGGGGGGGGTGCGGTGTTCCCGGCCACCCTGGTTACCCAGGCCCTTTGTGACGGGGTCAGTAGAGGGTCCCAGCGAGAGGCCCCCACTCGGGGACCTGTGGGCCTCTGAGAATGTGAGCATTAAGAGGGTGCCAGGAGCATGAGAGCTGCCTCAGTGAAGCCACTGCACGGAACAGAGGGTCTGCGCTGGGCACAGAGGCTGGCTGAGGTCTTAGATGCCCACGGGGGCCGTTTTTGATCAGGTCTCAGCTAGTGCTGAGGGAGAAGCACTCTACAGTCATAGAGTGGACCCAGTCAGTCTGTCACTGCCCGCCAGTTCCTGCCCACCTCTGTAACTGGGCCAGTTTCCTCTCTGCCAAGTTCTGCTCAGTTTAACTGCCACCTCCTCCAGGAAGCCCTGCCTGATTTTCCCAATTGGAAGTAGTCTTGCTCATTCCTGTTTTTCCATAGCACTTGGTGGATTCCAGAACTTAGGGCTGACTGTGTTATTTTAACCTGCATAAAACATTTGAATATCACTAGCCTAGGAGGCAGGAGGTGGTGACACAGGATGTCATGGGATCGACGAGGGTAGATGCAAGTGTCAAGCTCAGAAGTGTAAGGGCTCGGGGATTCACGTCCAGGCATCACACTTGAAAGGACACAAATAAACGGGAGCAGTTATGCCAAATGCATAAAGACTGGGGACAGACTCAAGAGGAACGTGGTCAGTGTCTTCCCACAGAGGCAGGACTGCCTTAGGGGCAACAGGCTGACTGATTCGCCCTTTGTGGCCCCAAGGGAGTACAGCACAAATAAAGAGGAAAATGGTACAACAGTCAGAGTCCCCTGTAGGGAAAGTGGTCATTGCACAGAGTAATGAGCTCCCCGTCACTGGGAGAACATAAAGCCACCTGGCACGAATCCAGTACAGAACGGAAACTAGACCAGACAGCTTGACCTCTTGTCATTTTCTGATTGTAGAATAAGTTAAGGCATTATTGTAAGCCACCAGACTCTGAGGCCAGCTTGCTTTTGACCTTCTTGAGTGGCCTCAGAGGGAAGAGTGGGAGAAACGAGCCCATTCACAGGGTCGCAGACAGACAGAACTGAAATCTTCTTTTCCAGCCACTGGGTCGTCCCCTACTTCACTGTCGCTTCTGTAGGAAGGTCTTGATTCTCCCGGCAAGAACCAAGGCTCTAACTAGGTCAACGGTAATCCTTTAATATCTCCTCTGACATTAGCCACTCCGTCTATGGCTCCAAGCACTTCTTAGAGAGAGATTAATCTAATGAAGTCAGAGGAAGAGCACAAAGTGATAAGCAGATGGCATGGAAAGTGTCCGTGAGGATGGGCAGCTCCGGGCTCAGCTCAGCTGGTCCCCAGCCAGGCCCCTCCACCCTACCTCCATTTCCTAGGCTTCCCCAGATGCACAGATGAACTTTGGAATTACCACATACACAAAGTGTTAACTTATAATCAGCTGCCTTCCTTTGCTCATAAGTCCCTCAAAGTCCCCATCAGGGTCAGGAGCCAGAGGAGTCCCTGGTCTTTCCACTATGTGGCTTTCGGCAGGTGTCAGACCACTGGCTCGCCCACTCCCCAGCTTTCCACCGGGGTGCAGTGATGACTGTGTTAGGCCGGGAAGCCGGGGGTGGGGGAGAGTGATGCTTCTCAGAGGTCTGCCTGTGTCTAAGAGGCCTCCGCCCCCAAATGTAGACAGCACCCCTCCCACCCCAATGCCTGCTAGAGTGCCTGGAATTCCACCATCAGAGTTACTTCATTTGGTTTAAGGCAGCCAGTTTCAAACTGTGCCCTGCTGGGCCCTAGGAATTCCCAGAATCCCCAGGGGGCTGGGACAGGAGAGAGAAACTAAGAGGACACGACTCCACTCTCCCTTTCAATAACAGCACTTCTACTCTCATCTGATTTCACATTAAAGATGAAAACATTAAAATCACTGGATTAAGAGATATTAAAATATCTCATCTATATTATCTAAGATTTGTACAATGAATGTGTATTAGTTTCGTTAAGAGGCAAAAATAGAACAAGTTAAAAATAGTAGTCCTGGAGCATTCAAGCAGGGAGGGGCCTTAGGAAGCATTTGGCCACACCCTCCCTTTTGTTGGGGGAGCGAGGTGGCCCATGGAAAGAGTGATGGGTCTGCTCTTGGCTCATGGCTCATGGCCGGTCCACTAAGATGCCCAAGAGGGAGGCTCAGGAAGTGCCTCCACGGATCAGTTTATCCTATTACCTCTTACCACGCGGCGGAGGGTAAAGTCCTGGGAAAACTCACTGGACCCTTACTATTAGTCCCTTGAGGGTCTGCGGGAGGAGGGGCTGCTGAGTAGGGGGCAGGAGAGTGCTCAAAACCAGCTTTGGGTGGAACAGGAAATTTCCCCAACTCTCTGAAGGAGAAGGGCCGAAGTCAAGAAGGGAGAAGGAGGTGTGGAGGCTCGCCTGCCTCTGTTCCCACAGGTGGGAGGGAGGGTCGTCCTGCCAGCCATTGACCAGTAAGCCGTACATCACAGGTCCTGGAAAGGCCTTGCGGAGCCAACGTAGCTTCTTCATTTTACAGACTGAGAAACAGGCATGGGAGTCATCGCAGGCAACATACTGAGTTACACAGAGCCATCCCTGGGCACCAGGCTCCTGACCCCTGGGTTTGGTGCAAGAGGCTGCAATGAGCTGGGCGCCTAACAGGGCGGACAGTGAGGGTGGCCGAGGGCAAGACCCTGGTGACTGGGGAGCTCCACACTGAGACCCCCCCAGTGGGTGTCGGGGTCCCACATGGAAGATGAGGAGGTTACATGCAGAACAGTGGTTCTTACAGATGGCGGTTCATGGACCAATACAAGTTTTGTGTTTTTTCTTAAATTGACAGACTAACATAAAGATTGCCATATTTTAATTTTACCAAGTAAAAGCTTTACCAAAAATTCTGCCATCTATCATCACTATCATTTCAGTTATATGAAGACATTAAAGGAAGGGCACAATCTCAGAGTAAACATTGATTCTATAAATGGAATGAATTTAGTTTTAAGAAAAACTCACTACAATTTCCTTATTTTTATCATTTGGTCATGAACTGGTGGGAGAGCAATCCTGGCTGGACTGTGGGGACCTCTGGGCTGGACAGAGGACCTGCGAGGGTCCTTCTAACTTGGAAGGGCTGGGGTTCTAAACTGGGGTGCCTGGGGATGTCTCCTTGGCCCCTCACCCTTCCAAAGCTGTCTCTTATTCCTGGAAGCACAGCTCGGCGGGCCTGAGAGCTGAGCTGAGAATGGCCTCTCCCCATCTGAGCGCAGACAGGAGCAGAAAGAACTGTCTAGATCAAGAGTTGGCCACCTTTTCCTGTTAAGGGCCAGATAGCAAATATTTTGGGCTTTGCCGCCTCTGTTGTAACTAGTCAACTCTGCCATTGCAGGGTGAGAGCAGCCACACACAACACATAAATGCATGGGTTGTGGCTGTGTACCAATACAATTTTCTTTATGGACACAAAGGTTTGAATTTCATATGTCACAAAATATCACTCTTCTTTTGATTTTCGCAAACCACTTAAAATACAAAACCATTCTTAGCTAGTGGGCCATACAAAAGCAGGTGGCAAGCCGGATTTGGCCTGCCGGCTATCGTATGTGGATGCTTGGCCGAGACTGTTGTTCTCAACCTGAATCTGTCGCAGATTAGCCCGGTGGCTTTGGGCAAGTCACGCCACCACCGTGAACATGAGTCTCCTTACCTCTGATGAACAGAATTCAGTCCAGACTGAAGACAAGGGCAGAGGCTCCCGCCAGTTGCTGCACAGGCAGCTGCTTACTTGGCCTCGACCAATGGAGCAAACGGACAAATCCCCTTTCCTGGCTGTGCAAACGTACCTTCTCCTGAGACACCAGGCTTCCTGGGCCCACAGACTGGGAGTCGTCCCCTCTGCATTTGAGACAAACCCGATCCTCGCCGTTCCTGGGGACACACAAACCAACCGCGCTGAGTGAGGCAGTCCTGACTCCCTGGCACCAGCCCCTATCCCGAGAGCTCCAAAGCCCAGGCTGACGTCTGAAGCCTGGAGGCTGACAGCAGTGAGCGTGCAGGTCCACAAGCCCGGACTCCCCGCCACCAAACCCGCAAAGCCCTGAGCACCCAACATTTGCCTGGAGCCGGCGGTGAGTCCTTTGGCAGCCCAAACTGAGCTGAAGTGACCCCAGGCTGTTGGAGCCCTTACTCAACCCACTTAGGATGAAGAGTTATATGTTCCATTGCAGAAATACTAATATGCTTGATTACAAGGTGCTGCCTCAATCTCCGCTGGAAGAATTGTGTACGAATGCACTGACCCGCTCTCCTAAAATCTGAAAAAACGCTGAATTCCAGAAGACATCTGACCCAGGGGTTCAGGGAAGGGATTGTGGAAGTGTGACTGTATTTGCTCTTTGCAGCTTCCTCTACTAGGTTTTGGTCTCTTGTTTTTACTCATCACAGATGACCGTGGCCTATTAGAATAAGAAGGGACCTCAGAGGACATCTAGCCTGAGCTTCTTCACCAGGAGTGGGTGTCGGACTCTGACCAGGTGACCCATGGGCATATGTGCTTTTATAAAGCTCCCAAGTGATTCTGATCCACCGTGAGAGCTACTGGTCACGCCCATTTTGCAGGGAGGGAACTGAGGCCTGTGAGGAGGGATGGATAGGCCAAGGGAGAGTGGATCAGGAGCAGAGGTGGGCAGAGCTCTTCAGACCTCAGGCCTGGGTCCCTTTGACACCTAGTCAGCTCCCTCCCCTCTGCCAGGTTTTGGAAGAATGAGGAGGGAAGGCAAGAGACCCGTTTCAGAAGCCTGAGAGGAGCCCAGAACAATCAGCTTGATGCTAAACCAGTCAAGCTTTGCTCCACCACCCCTGACCTGGCCTTTCCATGGCCACAACCTCTGCCGCCTCTTCTCACAGCCTCCCCCCTTCTCAAAGCTTTGAACTTCTCACTCGTCTGACTCAGTTTTCCCACTTCTTAAGCTATAAAGCCCCAAACAGAGGTCACACTGGGGGCACATGGCAGTTTAAGAGCACGTTTGCCAGGAAACTGGCCTGGGCAAACCGACCTGATCGCTCCATCAGGCCTCACTGTCCTCATCTGTGAAATAGGATAATAACAGGATCCACCTTTCCAGGCTCTTCTGAAGACACAAAGAAAGAGCATATGGTGCACAATGGGTGTGTAACAGTTGCTTAAGGCAGGATGCTGATGATCGTATTGATGTCACATCTGAGTTATTTATATTTTAAATACAAATACATGCATATTTTCATATATATGATATATATACATTTCATACATACAAAAATGTACATTTTATATACATGTTTGTATAAAACATATACATATTAATATACATTGTATATATATAATATAAACAGATACTTTGTCACCTTTAAAAGGGTTCCCAGAAAACGAGGTGATGGGTAGTATTGTAGAAGGAGATATATTTGTACAGAAGTTTGTTCTCTACTAAGGGAGTTTACGTTCATTATTATATGAACTTTTTTGAATAAGACTGATTGGGTCTGTAACAATTCTGGGAGGTAGAAAATAGCTTTACGGCATGTTACAGACAAGGAAGCTGAGGCTTCGAGACATTAAGCAATTTGCACCAGGCCACACAGTAAGTAAGCAGCCCAGCTGGGCCCAGAGGCTCTCGCTCCGCCCCGGCGAGCCTTCTGCTGTGGGAGCTGACAATCTTCTGCGGCCACTTCTCCTTCCACCAATAGCCAGAGGGGCAGCACCAGTGGAAACGGTGTGGAAACTGAGGCCCAGAGAGGTGAAGCCACCTGCCCAAAGCCCCCCATGAGGGCTCCCTCCCTGGTACCTTCTCCCCACCCCCTTTGGTCCTCAGACCCCTCACCTCGAGTTCTCAGAGAGACAGGCAGCACAGCAGAGGGCCCTGGGCTCTGATGGGTCCTCGCAGACGGTGGGGGGGCACCCAAAGGGAAACTCGTTCTCATCAGGGGCCGGGCGGGGGCTGCTGGCTGAGCCAGAGGCCATCCTGGCGTCCCAGACTGGCGGGGGGCCCGTCTAAGCTCCTCTGGGGCAGGGCACCAGCCTCGTGGAGCTTGTGCTGAGAGAAGAGGTGTGTTCTGGCCCAGGCCACCCTCTCTGGTGAGCAGGAGTCTGATGACTTTATCTTCTTCTTTCTGGTTTGTGTGGTTCAACGTCACCGCTGAGTCACAGCAGGGATGGGGCAGGAATTACCCTTTGTGGTGAAAAAATCCCCTGGATGGTGCCTGAAGGCCCCTGGAGTGTCCAGTCATTCTTTAGAGTGAGAGAGAGAGCAAGAGAGCAAGTCAGAGAGAAAAAAGAACCGTGTCACGGACTTTCAGGAACAATCGTCAGAGTTCCCCTGTCAGAGAACTGTAAGCTGCCACTGGCTTCCTCCACCTCCTCCCCAGGGGATGTCACAGAGCCACAGCTGAAGACATGTCTGTGTTCCCTGGACCTCCAAGCAGCCTAGAATTCTTGGTGGGGGTGCTCACCTTTCTGGTGGAAATCCCCAGGGGCCTGGAGGCAGGTCCCAAAACACAAGTTCCAGGCGCTTTAACTCTGCCCTGTGCAGTGTCGCTCGTAGAAGTCACTTCCTCACAGGGGAGCTCGGTTACCCCATCTGTAAAATAAGGAGTGGTAGCAGGTGGTCTCCAAGGCCCCTCTGGCCTCGAAGATTCAGGAACCCTATGGCCAGGGCCACCCGAGGCAGCAGGGAGGCCTCTGATGGCCCAGAACTGCCCATGGCATTCCTCGTCAGTGACGGTGATGGTGACGACACAGGGCCCTCCCCTCCTTTGAAGTGCGAGGCCTCAAGATCATAGACGGCTCAGGGCCACCCCCCACGGCCTCCCTCAGGAAGTCATAAGTGGCCACATGCTCAGGTCAGGTAGCACCACTTCCTGGCCCTGAGAACAAACCTCTAAACAGACACCAGGTCACAGGGCATTGGTCTCAGTAGCCAAGTGGGATGCAGATCCCAGTGGTGTGGGAACTACAGCTCCTGGCGTGTCTCCCGTGCGCCGCACGACGTTTTCCTTCTGAATCCTTAGAGCAACCTGCTGGGAATTCTTCTGCAGCCACGTATCGGCTCAGAGAAGCAAGATGCCCAGGCCAAAGTCACAGAGCCCCGGGTGGCGGAGCAGCATTAGCACCAGGTCTGTGGGACTCCAGGTCCCGAGACAAGGTCCTTAACTTCTCTGAACCTCAGTTTCTGCATCTATAAATGGGGATGATGATAATACCGACTTCACCTGACTATCAGGGGTGAAAGCAGGGCAGGGTGCACGGCCCACGAGAAGTGCTCAAAAGGCTTCGAGATTGGATTCCGACGATGACTTCGGCCCTTCAAAATCAGGGAAAGGGGCTAAAATGGTAAATTATGCTTACGGAGTGTTTTCACATCCATCAGCTCTACTTGAGCCTCCCGAGTTGGCAAGGCAGGTCAGATGTCCTCCGGCCCCAGGTAGATTCAACTGCACACCTTCTGGGGCTCCTGGGAAAGACAGCATGGCACCCTCTGGCTGGAACGTGAATCCAGACCTCTACCCCAACCTGGGCCAGCCCTGGCCTGGCCCTCTCAGCAGGTGACATTGAGGCCTACTTCAGAGAAAAGATTGTCAGAGAGGCATTCCCTTCACCGCATACCCCAGACCTGCAAACTTCCTGCATCCCACTCCTCCTCCTTCCCTTGGTTTGGCACAGACGGACTCCCCAGACTCATCTCCCCACCAAGTTCCCAACGCTTTCTCTCTAGTCCCTTTTCTCTCCTCTTGGTCTTCAATGCCTCCCTCTCCAGCAGCTTCTTCTTATCAGCATCAAATACGCTCAAACTGCTCTAATCATAAAAGTGAATAGTAACAGGTACTGCTTTTTAGTGCTGTGTTAAGTACTTTTACAGGCGCCATCTCATCTAACCTTCACACAAACCCTGTGAGGCAGGTATTGTCATCATCATCCTCATTTCACAGAGGAGGAAACTGAGGCACAAAGTTAAGTGACTTGCCAAAGGTTTCACAGTGGTGAGGACTGCAGTGAGTAAGGGTGGGGACTTCAGAACCCAGAGCCTGTCTTCTAACCACACACTTGCTTTAAAAGGCTCCTCACCCTCATCCCAAATTCTTCTCCCGCATCTACACTCTCTCCTCACTTTAAAGGAACTTCCAGAAAGGACTGTCTCCACAGGCACTCTGCTTCCTCACTGGAATCTGCCCAAGGTTCTCAAAGTGGAGGTGGCCAAATGCCCTGGGCCCGTCCCAGTTTCTATCCAGCCAGCCCTCTGGCCAGCACCTGACAGGAGTCTTGGCCCCTCCTTACGGAATCCCTTCCTTTCCGCATCCCCTCGTGTCCCCTGCCCCCTTCTCTGCTCCTTATCGTCTCCTTGACCCCCTTCTCTTCCACCCTGAACCTCCATCGGTCCCATCTTTGTGGCTCCGCCCTCTGGGGGCTCTGCACACGCGGAGTCTCTGCGCCGCGTACCCCCATCTCCCCAGCCTTCCACTTGTCCTTCGGGGCGCACCTGGACCATCCCCCACCTCCCCTGGGAGTCTCCGTGGGCCGCCCTCAGGATGGGGTTAGGCACCTGGCTTTGCGATCCCATTGCGTCCCACAACACGAGCACAGCCCCTTCCCACCCGGCTCGGTGATTCTGGGTTGCCTGTTTGTGGCCCTCAACCCGGTTTGTGCGGCCCGAGGGTAGGTGACCGTCGTCTCGCCACCGCCATATATCCAGTTGCCTGCGCAACGCTGGGAGCAGAGCAGCGCCCGCGACTATACAAGGATGTGCGAACCCGGGGTACCCCGGCGGCTGCGGCAGGGAGTTCGGGGCCGGGCTCCGCAGGCGCGGATTCCAGGGCCCTGGCCGCGCGCGAGGGAGGCCGCGCTTGGGGAGCCCCCGGCCGAGCAAGCAGGAGCTGGCGCGTCCCAGGCGGGGAGCGCGGGGGGCGGGGGCCGGGGAGCCGCCCGCAGTCCCGGGGCGGATGGGGGCGGGGTGGGCTGGGGCGCGGCGGGTGGGGGCGGGGTGTAGTGCAACCAACCTCGGCGCCGCCGCCGCCGCCGCCGCCGCCTCTCCGCGGCCCGGCGGGAGCTTCCGGTGGGGCGCCGAGGACGTGGCCCGGGCGGCGGAAACCGGGGAGGGCCGGGGCGGGTCCCCGCTGCCGGAGCAGGCTCCCGGGGCCGCCCCGGGGGCGGGGCGAGCGCTCCCCTGATGGGGAAACTGAGGCCCGGGGCTGGATCTGCGGCGTCGCAGGCTCTGTTCTCCCACCGGGAACCGACACGCTTCCACTCCCCTCCTCCCCGCGCTGCGTTCCTGGCACAAATGAAGGACTCAGGAATGTGTCTGCAGAATAAACACATACAGACTTGGCACTTGAACCCTCACCCCCGTGTCCTGCCTGCCTGAAATCCCGCGTGGGGATGGGGTGAGCCGTAGCAAACCCGAGTCTTAGCCCTCTTGGATTCTTGCAGAGCCCAGCACGGCGCCAGGCTCCTCCGAGCTTATTGGGATGGAGCAAAGAGAGGGTCCGGAGCGGTTCCCGGAGGCACGGTGTTTTCCAAAACTCAATATTTTAAGGAAGGGTTTCTATTTTCGTCTAAACACACAAAACAACACGTGCGCGCACGCACACACGCGCCCACGTATTCCCTATGAATTTGTGTCTATCACTCAAGATAGTTATGGAATTTAGCGTTGGGTTAGAATTTTTGTTTAAAAGATACAAACAACCTTTATTTTTGTGAATTGGACAAAGGCTCCCTTCCTCGGTTTTGTTCTAATTACTCAGAGGCACCCATTAAATTCTCGTTATGGATTAGGGTCCCGTTTTTTTTCTCGACACCAAACTGGAGTCGGGAATTGTCTTTTACTTCTTTGATTTTGTTTTTTAACTTGAGGGGTGTTTAAGCTTCCCACCCACCCAAGGCAGAGCTGCTGTCGTCCAGCTCATGACAGAGAGGCTGACCCTGCGGGATAGAGAGTCTTGCTGGTGAAAGGAAGGTCTTGGAATGCCAGCTGGAGGGGCCTGCCTGCTTGAGGACAAGCAAAGGATCTCAGGGGCCTCCAAGACAAGCAGTCCGTGGGGCCATTCATTTTTAAGAGAAAAGGATTCAGTTTCCAGTCTCTGTTTTTTTTTTTTCTTTTTCTGCTTTATCTCCCCAAATCTCCCGGGCACATACTTGTATAGCTTAGTTACAGGTCCTTCCTGTTGTGGCACATGGGACCCCGCCTCAACGGGGTCTGACGAGTGATGCCATGTCCTCACCCAGGATCCTAACCATCGAAACCCTGGGCCACCCCAACGGAGCACGTGAACTTAACCACCGGCCACGGGGCCAGCCCCTCCAGTCTCTGTTTTACAAATTTATTGATTCTCAGTCAAATCCATGAAGAATTTGGGACCTATAAAAAAGCCATCCACTGGTCCCACCTCTCCCACCCACCCCTTCCTCTCCACCCCAGGCCGGTGTAAGTGAAAAGAACAGGCAACCTGACCTCACTCTCTTCATGTGCCACATCCTGTTTTCAGATTAATGAGCTCATTTGGTGGAAATTTACCAAGGGAAATAGTTTAATTTTGGAAAGTACCAAAAACTTATCTGTAGTCACTTGGCTTATTTTGGGGGGCTCTTGAAATAGAGGGGGCATCACCGGAGGATCGCTATGTGCTCAGCGAACGGCAAGGCTGCAGGAATCGAAAGCAGAGCCCCGTGAGGCTCGACCTGACTCAGAAAGGAGACCAAACTGTTTGGAGACCACTCATCTCTACCGAGTAGAAAAATTTTTTTTCTAAAAATAAGTTTAAAAACAAAAGTAGTCCATCTGGCGAAGCCCTAAGATCTGGCGGTCTGCGCATGGGGCCGTGACTGAGGAAGAAGAAAGCGAACGCAGGGCAGTTTGTGCCTCAGCAGCCGTTTCACATCCACTTCTGCTCTGCCCGTTCTAAGAGGCACCGGAAGGCTTCCATGCTCCAGCTCTGCCCCCATCCTTCTGCTGTCAGGCCCTTGACACTGGCATGGCCCGCCTCGCCTCATAGCCTTTTGAGCTTGTGGCTGCTGCAAGAAGCTAAGGACTGAATGGCCCAGGGGACTCAAAGTTTTGTGAGCCTTTCTGCGTTGAAGATGGTGGAGCACATGTGACAAATCCCCTAAGTGCCTGACCGTCTCCTGGCCTGCCCTATTTCCTAGGGTAAAGATTTTTTCTTTCTTTTTTTTTTTTGAGGAAGATTAGCCCTGAGCTAACTGCTGCCAATCCTCTTTTTTGCCGAGGAAGACTGGCCCTGAGCTAACATCCGTGACCATCTTCCTCTATTTTGTATGTGGGACACCTGCCACATCATGGTTTGCCAAGCGGTGCCATGTCTGCACCCGGGATCCAAACCAGTGAACCCCGGGCCACTGAAGTGGAATGTGCGAACTTAACCACTGAGCCACTAGGCCAGCCCCTAGAGTAGAGATTTTTAATTCCTTCCAAGATGCAGAATAGAAAAGCGGTGAAAACTGACAAGGCCTTGACAATTAGTACTGGGATGAAAGGAATTGTGGCTGCCTCCTCTCTGCCCCATCTGAAATCTGTGGTGATATATTGGAGGATATATTTATATATTGGAATGAGCACTGGACTAGGAGTCAGCAGACTTGTGTTCTGTTTTTCCCCCCTGCCGCTAAACCAGTTGTTTGAGGGAGAAGGGGTGGGAAGATAAATAAACAAACACTTAAGTAATCATTCAAGAAATAATAGTTCTTAGATTTCTTTTTTTTTTTTTTAGTGGAAAATGACCTTAAAGATCATGGAATGTTTTGGATTTTTCAAACTTTGTTTTAGCTGTAGGACTGTGTCTTCGAATGCTTTCTCACATGGAACCCAAATACACAAACCAGCCAGAAGCAGAGATGCTCTGTTAAGCAGAAGATGTGGCCGGGAGCCTATGCATTGGCCCTCTCTCCTCCCCATCCCGACCTCTGGGCTCTGGGGACACAGTTTGAAAATCATAGACCTAAGGAGATGTTCTCAGGTCCCAGATGTGGAAACTGGGCTGGCTTGCCTCTGCTGTCCCAGCCTGTCCCAGCCCGTTTGCCAACAACTGTGCCTTTGTTTGTGTTATGGTTCAGGGTGCTGGTGGCCAAGGGCCTTAGAAGAGGGAGAGATTACACTGGCCTGGGTCATTAGCCTTCCGGAGGGAGGTGGGACCAGACCGGAGCCCAAGCATCCTGAGGACTGGGGTCTATGGTCGTGGTAAAAATAGTAACAGTGACAAAATAGTGATTCCCCTTTATTTAATATCAGACACTGCTCTCTGCATGTCACGTGCATTGCTCCATTTGCTAAAATCTCCAAGAAGGGGTAAGAAAACTATTTTTCTCCTTTCCAGATGAGAAAACTAAGGCTTAAAGAGTTAAGCCACTTGGTCGGGCCAAGCACCCAGTCTTTGACAGCACTGGCAGGGGGAAGGGCGTTCGTTCCAGGCTCTGTGTTTTTCCACTTGTTCAGACCAAGCTGGGATCTCACCTGGTTCCTCACTGGCAAGCTGCAAGTTGTTTTCCCACCCTGGGCCTCAGTTTCCTCATTTGTCAGGTGACAAGGATGGAACAGATAGTCCCTGGGATCCTCTGCATGCCGTCACTCTCAGTTTACAAAATCCAGGCCTGAGGGACAGGTAGGTAAAGGGGGGGCCACTTGACGCCCGAGCCCAGTCCGGTATGCCAGCCCGTTCTCCCGCCTCTTAATTCTTGACATTTCTTTAACAAGAGACAGATCCATTTCTTTTTCAGTGAGGGGAGGGGAGCCCAGTCACTGTGACCTATACTTCCATTTACGTGTCAGGAGGAGTCTTTCCTGAGGGCAGGTTTGCAAGGCAATGGGTGGGTGGGTGGCAGGGGGGGTGATTAAGAGTCAGGTCTCTGGGGGAGGTAGGCTCCATGGAGGGGTAAAAGGGGTGGAGGGTGGGTCACAGTTGCTACAGACATTTTCATTGACTTCGCCCCACACAATTTTACTGAACACTTGCAATGTGTTAGGCCATAAGCAAGGCCCTGGATTATAGCTGTGAATGAGGTAGACATGGCTCCTGGTCTCATGATGGCTACCTCCTAGATGTGCATGAACCAAGCAAGTGAATCCAGTCAGCTGATGACAGCCATTTGGGCGTGCTCCTGTTTGTCAACAACCCTTAAAATGTGGAGCCCGGAATGGGCTACGACGCCCTCTACTTATAAATACCACATATGCCCAGTTTTGCCCCTGTATGCCTTCTTTTTATCGCCAGCAGCTTTCTTTGTTCCTGGCATATTCACAGATTGTGTTTAGTAAAAACAATTCATGAACAGCTTTCCTGTTAGCATCATCTTAATTTCCTCTGATAACTTCTGGTTCCTGAACCAGGAAATTTAATTAAATAGATGATTACAGGTTATCCACCACCTAGTAGATTAGAAGACCAAATGGCATTGGGTTCTTCAACCCAAATTCAATACCTCCCTGTGGTAACTTACATACAGCTGACATCAACAACAAAGAAATATACCAAACGACCTTGTAAAGACTATAGCCTATAGTATGCATTCTCTGCTTTGATATGATGATTAAAACTGTCTCAAGTTTACTCTGTTAATCCCCATGTTGGTTCTTATTACACTTACTATAACTGGCAATTTACAAAATGTGCCGGTTTACAAGGTTTTTTCCTTTCTGCCTCACTAGAATCTATGAATTATATGAATATAGGAAATTAAATGAATTAAAAGCATTACGGTAAAGCTGTGTCTGATTTCTTCATTGTCGTTTCCCCTGGCTCAGCACAGTTCTGGGGGCATAGGAGGCATTCCGTAAACATCTGTTCAATGAATGACTAACGTGCAAGACCCTATCCATAAAGATTTTTACTTAGGGTAACAACAGTGAATGATGATTTCACCATCATCAGAAAACATTTATTAAGCATCTTTGGCTGGGCCTTTTTCAGGGTGTTGTGAAGTTAGAAATAGCATTCTAACAAAAATTCGAGAAGAAATCTGGAGTTGTTCGTTGAGGGGAGTTTTTAGGTCTGGTGATTTTCCTTATCTCAACAGATTTCCAGATTTTAAGGAAAGGAACAAAGCACCTCCGACGTTCCTTGAATTGGAGGCTCCAGAGCTGTCCCCAGGGTTTTTCCAGTTATCTGGACTGGCCACTTTGAAAGTGCAATGGGATTTCAGTTTATGATGGGGGTGCCCATGACACTCATGGGGATGGTGATGTGGTCCCGGTGGAGAGCTTGGCAGACGGACCCTTTGATAAGGACAAGCTCCTGGCACACCAATGAAGAGGAAGGCAGACATCTTTGGATTAATACTAGCCCATCTACTGCTTCTCCTCGCCATCTGTGGCCACTCGTTGCTCTGTTCTAAAAGATTGGTTTTGCTATGTGTCATCTTCCTTCTCTCTCAGACTCTGGCAATAAAGACTCCCAAAGGTGGATACCCCGGGGCTCCAAGGCTTTTGCTGGGCTATGGAATTATTCCTCTTCCTTCACACCTACCTTTGTGAGGCTGGGTTTCCTGGGGTTCTTGGCTGGAGCAGAACAAGAATAACTCGGTGTTCTAGCTCGACAGCAGTCAACATCTGGCGGAGGAGGGACGCAGCCTGGTGGTCTTCATCTTACTCTGTCCTGACGACTTAGCCTGAGAGAGAACTCAGGGAGTGGGCAGAGCGCTTACTCAGGAATCACAAGATCTGCCTCCGCCATTGACGGCAGGCCTGCAGGGAAAGTCTGTCCCATCCTTGGGGCTCACTTTTCTCATCTGCAAGGTGGGAGAATGACACAGGAATTCTTCAGGGCAAATGCTTTAGCCATTCCAACCCTGGTGCTGGGGAAGGGGTATAACTCTCCCACCTGTCTGAGGGCTGCTCTCCCCACCTGGACCAGGAACCCTATAACAGATGCTGGAAGCTTCTACTAAATGCCTGGTCTTTTTGGATCCAGACTTTTCTTTCTTTTTTTTTTTTTTTTTTAAGAGAAAGCAATGTGAAAAACCTCCTCTGATGGATTTCTTTCAGAACTCAAGCCAGATGAATTCCCAGCACAAGCCAAGACTTAGAAGCAAGAATGTGGGGTGGGGAGTAAGAGGCTAAGAATCGGGGCTCCAGCTTGCACTCCTTCAAAGCATGCCCAAAGTGGGGGCTGGGAGGGTTGTGAACGTGGGGTTGGTGTTGGCTCATCTCTTCCAACATTCTTGTCTTACAAAAGGGCAAATAGGGGCCCAGCGAGGGAAATGAGCTTGCACCGTAAGTCACAGGTCCAGAGGTGTCTTCTGCTATGCCCTATGCCTCTGTCTGGTGCCCTTTGTCCCCAGATGTCTCAATACCACCCTATCCTTTCTTGTTCTGCATTCATATCTCTTCGGATATCTCTCCCCAAGACTGAGTTTCCTGAGGGCCAGGGAGCAGGGCATGTTCACCTTTGTAGGCCCCTCGTGCCCAGCCTACAGCTTGCACACGGTGGGGGCCCAGTCAATATCTATTAACAGGGACTGATTTGCCATCCTAAGAGGATCCAGAAATATTAGGAACATATCAGCCCTACATTTCACACTTGTGGGTTCCCAAAATGTATTTAACAAATATATTTTTAGCTTCTACCATGAGCCCATTCGCTCATTTTTAAAAGACCCATAGTCTATACATCTACCAGTGCTTTCTGGGGAGATCATTATCTTCATCATTTTGGAGCTATAATTGAGGCATCTTTAAAATGCAAAATCAAGCAGACAAGAAAACCCATTCTGTCTAGCTGCCATCCTTGGTTACTATCTTCTGTCACCAGTGTCCAGCCACGCAGCTGGAGAGCCTTGGGTAGGGCCCACAGCTCCCTCTGGCCCCTCTGATTGCTGAAACTGGAGCTGCCCGGGGGGGCTGGGCCCTGGCAGCAGCTCCTGCCGGGTCCTGCTTCTCCTTTCACAGAGAACACGTCTGCACATGAGCCCTCCCCAGTCACCTTGGAACCCCTCCAAGGACAGACCTGGAGATGGGCCAGGAGGGAGGGTGCTACAGGAGGACACATCTATGGGAAGCAGAGACTGTGGCATGCAGGCACACACACACAAATGCTTGCAGGACAGCCAGATCTTCCAAGGTTTCAAGAGAAGCTGGAAATCTGGGTTTTTACGTGAAATGTCTTGATT
This sequence comes from Equus quagga, assembly GCF_021613505.1. Taxonomy (NCBI): domain Eukaryota; kingdom Metazoa; phylum Chordata; class Mammalia; order Perissodactyla; family Equidae; genus Equus; species Equus quagga. The sequence goes on from NC_060267.1 coordinate 82,333,518, forward strand.
TTTAGAACACTCCTTGAGCCAAAAAACAAACCCAAACCAAACGAGCCTCCCCACAAACGGTGTCTGCGGGCCACTGTTTGCGACCTCTGATAGAGCCTGGCACGCCATACACACAACCTAAGCAGATGAACTAATGCCCTACATGTAGCGCTCCTGGACTGTGCACTTCGTACGTGCTTATCCAGTAGCAGACCCTGCGTGCACATAATAGAGACCAGTCATCAAACATGTATATATATATATATGCTGTCTCCCAGGATGCCGTTTTAATAGGTTCATTTACCAGCTAAGGAGACCGAGTATGGGAGATCTCCAAGGTTGTGTAGCTAGTGGGTGGCTGGACTTGCATCCCAGGCAGCCTGACCACAAAGCCAGTGTTCGGAGCTGTCACACAAACTGCCTCCCGGACGCCCGCACTCTGCACTGAAATGCCTGCTAATTTGCATCCCTGCCTCAGCTCAGCTCCCTGAGCTCAGGAACTGTGTTTTATTTGCTGTTGCATTCCCATCGCCTAGCACTGTGCCCAGTGGGACATAGAAGGCGCTCGATAAGTACTTATGGGATTGCCCACAGGCACACAAACACGTGTAGAGACACAGACACACGAAAAGCCACACGCAGTCACTCGACTCCACTGTGCCCAAGAACACCTGAGCGCTCACGCTGCCACAGGCACACCACCTACCCCCAACCCCCACCTCCCAGGACATCGGAACCCCACTGGGCCTCCCCAAGTCCCCCTGCCAGCTTTGCCCAGAACCTTCACAAATTGTTTCCTGGAAATCTTGAGGCAGCTATGGTGTTCTTTTCCCTTAACTCAGGAGACAACTCAGCAGTTTTGTTTTTCAAAGTCTGGGACTCATAAACCTGGAATCCTTCGTTTTTTCCACTAGAATTTTCCTTGGCCTGGTGCCTTTCCCCGGGGCCTTGGCTGGGAGTTTACGCTCAGAGCGCCCTCTGCCGGGCACAGTCCTCCCAACCTAGTGGGCAGTTGCAGAGCGGAGGGAGAGGACCTGTCTCAGATGCGACTGCTTTTACAGATGGGGAAACTGAGTCAGATGGTGGTAGTGGGGAGAGGTTGGGGGATGTGGTCTCGTTCCAAGCGTGTGCCAATGCGTGCGACTGCTAAGTGGTTTTGTGAGTTTTTTCATGGTTGAAAATAATAAAAGAAGAAATAGCCTCCAGAGCTTTGACACAGAGAAAGGCCCCCTGCTCTCCCCCGGCCTCCGTGTGGGGCAGATGGCAGAGATTTAGGAACTTCATCACATTCCACTTGATCCTTGAATCTCCTCCCCCAAACCTCTAATAGGTGAGGAAACCTAGACACACAGAGATGTTAGCGGAGGAGCGGGAGGAGTATTTATTGAGCATCTGCTATGTGCTAGCTATGCTTACAGATCCTCATTTAATCTTCACAGCAACCTGGCGAGGTAGGCGGTTTGGTTTCCATTTTACAAATTAAGACGTAGAGGCTGAGCGAGGTCTCAAGATCAGAGGGGCAGCGGAGAGCTGGAATCCAAATCTGCTGTTTTCTTGGCTTCACAGCCTCCTGGATTTTTCCCACTTGGCTCCAGTGGGCCCGGGGCAGAGCCTTTGTAGCTGGACTCATTGAGGCAAAGTTTCCACCACCCTCTGCTCGGAAAGGGGAGCCCCTCTCTCCGGCCTCTTCCAGAGGGCAGTGCTGGGGACTGTGGAGAGATGGTTCGAGCAGCCCCATCAGGCTTGAAGCTGAGGGCCCCAGAGGTGGAAGGAGGGTCTCGGGGCTGGCAGCTGTGCCAAGGCCCCTTGACTCACCATAAAAACAGGATTGGATGTCTTTATAAACCAAACTCATGAGAGGTTCCAAAGGGCAAGGGTTTTCCTGGAAAAGAAAGCAGGTCCTGGAAGGGTTTTGTTTTGTTTTTCTTCTTAATGGGGCTCTGGTTAATGACTCAAGGAAATGAAGAACACATTTCACTAAGAATTAGTCACTGCATCCTCCATCCCGCTGCTCTGTCCAAAACCTTCCAAACTTCTCACTTCCTGCAGGAAAACATCCAAACCCCTTATCTTGTTTTCCTGGTCTGGCTTGGCCTTATCTTGCACTTGTCTCATTTAAACAAACCATCCAGGGGTGTCTGTACACACCTCCCTCAATTCCCGTTGCTGGGCATTTGCTCACTTTATTTCCTCTCTCTGAAAAGACTTCATTTCAGCGTATCCAGATTTTGTCATTCTTAGGACCCAGCTCAGAGGTTGCCTTCTCCATGGAGCCCTCTCCACTGTGTCCAATAAGATCTATCCTGCTTTGTACTCATCTTAGGATGCACATTCTAGTTCCCCTAATAGACTGAGATCCTGGAGAGACAGTGTTGGATTCATCTTTGATTCTCCTATATGGGCATGCGCGCGTGCGCACGCGTGTGTGTGTGTGTGTGCCCTTTAAACTGCTTAACAATATGATGCTCTAGAAAGAGCCCTGGGATCCTCAGCTCTGCCATTAAGAGATTAGGGTTGAACAAGGATTGTGCTGGAGAGAGCTGTCATGCGTCTCCCCTTCTTGAGGCAAGAGAGAAGGACTTCATGAAGTCTACTTAGAGCTTGCTACGTGTCTACCGTTGTTTGAGATGGGGAGACATGGTGGACTGGCATCTGACAGCCACCAGAGAAATTGAAAGGATGAGAGATGGGTGCCAAAGGAGAGTTGGCACTGCTCGCATCAGCCTGAATGCCCAAAGTTGGTTTGTGCAAAGGATGCTGTTCCCTTGGACTAGAATTGGGCCATGCACTGGAAGAACGGATGTGATGGCCTCTTAGGTCTGTCCAGCAGGGGGGACAAACTGAAGGTCCCGCTGGATTCCTAGGGCTGCAGGAGGAGGGAACAGAGGGATGCAAGGTAGTGCGATGCCCGGATAAGGCTGAGAAGGCTTCAGAGCTTGGGGGGAGTATCTGAAGATTCCACGGACATGTCCACACACAGTCAGCTTTAAAGCCATCTTACAATAGTTCTGTTCAAGGAGGAGCTCTCCTGCTCCCCTTTCTTCTGCTTCTCCTCACTCCCTCACCCCTCTGGCCCCGGAGAGGTCAGAAGTCACAGCAAACCCGGGTGGGAGTTCTGGGGAAAGAAAGAAGTGGCTGTCCATGCCCCCGTCCCCAGCTATAGGGGTCCCACCTGTAGAAAGCCCTGGTTGGGAGAAAAGGTGGAAATTTAAATCAAATTTGGAATTTTCCTTTTGTATGGGACTGATTTATGAATGGAGTTTGTTTGGTGGCTGGTAATCACAGGACTTTTTATTTCCTAAGAGTGATCAGAAAAGTCATAGGATGCTTGAATTTTCATTAAAGGGCAGAGAATGGACTTCTCTCCATTTTCTCTGAATAAATTTTTATGGGAGTTGGGAGATAAAGTTGATTTATAATTACACACTGTGAATCTTATTTCCGCAATGTATTGACCATATTTGCTATTGTGAAATAGGTTGCCTCCTTCCATTATGTTTTCTAACTGGGGGTGTCTGCTTCTACCACTTCCTCCAAAGCGATCGAGTCCCTGTGCTCACCTCAGATGGAGCCACTTGACCATCGCCTGAAGGTTCAGCCGTGCTTCAGGCGTCAGACCCATATCTTCTGGGGGTCTTAAGAAGCCCCATGTCCGAAGGTCCACAGACTCGGTATGAATGTGCCTTTATCACTGGTTCCTGTGTGACAATCGAGTTCTGATTCTGTTGGTGTATTGCATGTAACAGACTTTCATGTATATCTCGCCTGTGGCACGTCTTGTGCTTAAGGATACAGAGAGGAACAACCCCTGTCCTCGGGGAGCTCACGGTGATAGAGGGACACAGACGAGCAGTCAGAACCCTCAGTGTGTGTAGGAGCTCCAGCATAGGTGTGCTCACAGGGAATGACTTACTGGAGCTTTTACTGAGTCTCCCCCCGGGGCTGCCACAAGAGCCTGGCCTGGGGTAAGCACTCTGCCCCGGGCTGTGTGCTTCTTTTGCAAAGGTCAGCTCTTCCGGGAAGTCTTCCATCTTAGCTCTACCTCCACACTGATTGCTTCTTTACTCTGCCATCCCAGCGCTTTGCCCTTCAGCCTTGTGTTCACCTACTGCAGATGTCCTGAACAGACAGAAGCTGCAGGGTGCAGAGACATGCAACTTATCCCAGGCCACTCAGAAGAGTGGGAACCAGGCCTTGAACCCAGACGGGTTGACTCCTGCTTCTCATCCACAGACAGTTATTACGCTGTGGCAATCACCGGCTTTGTGTGTATGTTCTATTATCATAAGCATTTCCCGGGTTCCTACCTAGTTTTTAGAATGATTCTCTTTAGAGGGGGCATGATATTTCATGGAATGTGTGTACCATCATTTATGTAATTATTTTTCCCTTTTTAGGCCATCACTTTATATGTCATATTTAACATATCACATAAAGTACTTTAATAAAGTATAGTGGGTTACTTTATAGAACATAGTTCCAGGCTCAAATATCCAATTGCTACTTGATATCTCCACATGGATGTCTAAAAGCCTTCTCAAACATAACGAGGCCCCCGCAGAAATCCTTATGCTCCTCTATATCAGATTCTAAGAGCTGCCATAACAAAGTACCACAAACTGGGTGTCTTAAAAGAAACTTATTCTCTCACAGTTCTGGAGGGGAGAAGTTGGGAATCAAGGTGTCGGCAGGATCGGCTCCTTCTCGGGTTCTGAGGGAGAGGCTTTTCCATGCCTCTCTCCCAGCTTCCAGTGACAGCTGGTAATTCCTGGCATTCTTTGACCTGTAGACACATCACTCCAATCTCTGCCCCGTCTTCACGTGCCTGTCTGTGTCTTCACGTGGTGTTCTCCTTTCCATGTGTCTCTGTCTGTGTCCCAATTTCCCTCTCCTTATAAGGACACCAGTCACATTGGCATAAGGGCCCGTACGATCCCTACTCCTGATCTCTTCTTACCTTGACTAATTACACCTGCAAAAGCCTATTTCCAAATAAGGTCAAATTCTGAGGTGCTTGGGGTTAGGGTTTCAGTATTTCTTTTTGAGGGACACAGTTTAACCAATAACACCTTCCTTCCTCCTTTCCCTAAATTTGCACCTTTTCCTGTCATTGCCAACTGTGTAAATGGCACCTCTAGCAGCTCAAGCTGAGAACCCATGAGTAATCCTTGATTCCTTGGCCTTAATCACCAACATCCCACTCCCTTCAGCAAACCCTTTCAGCTCTACCTCCAAAAATATCCTTCACCCATCCATTCCTCTTCATCTCCATTTCTACCATTCCGGTTCAAGCTGCTATCATCTTTCTCTAGGATAGATGCCATAGTCCCTAACCAGTGTCCCTTCCTCTTTCTCAGCTACGGTCTGGTCTCAAGCCCGTGTTTAGTACTCTTTACTGAATAAAATCCAAATATCTCACCTGTGCTTGCAAAATCCTATTGACCTGGCCCCTTCCACTCCTCTGACCTCATTTCCCATCACTTGCTTTCCTTGATCTAGTCACATCAGCCTTCTTGCCGTTCCCTGGACCACTGACCTCCCTTTCCGGAAATGCTTTCTTCTGGCCCTTCGTATAACTGCCCCCTCTTGTCATGAGAATCTTAGCTTAAATGTCATCTTATGTAGTGACATTTGAGAGACCTGTCACCACCCAATCTAGAGCAGCCACCCAGTTATTCTCTATCACAGACCTTGATTTTAATTCTTTGCAGAGAATTTAGTAAATATATTATTTTTCTCATTTATGTGGGTATCTGTTGTCTTTCTCCCCAATTATATCATAATCACAGGAGAGCAGGGACCTTGTTTATTGATTACACCGTCTAGGACTGTGTCTGGCACATAGGAGGAACTCAGTAAATATTTATTGAATGAATAATTAATCCTGCACAGAAGATCTTTGTGTATGAACTGTTTTTTTTTTTTCCTTTTGGGAATTTGCTTTATATAAATAATCCAACAAGAGGAGGATTACTGGATCAAGGAATATAAACATATTTTGGCTCTTGAAATGCACTGTCAAATTGCTTTGCAAAGAGCTAAGATCAGTTTTCATTTGTTAGACAACCTTTTGAATCCCACGTGCTAAGGTAGTGATTTCTGGTATGTAGGGGAGGAAGGGAGGCCATGGGCCGGAAGTGGGAGTGGCAGGTCAGAGCTGCCGCCCGTGGTGGGCCAGGGTGCTCAGCAGCAGCAGTGATCAACTCAGCAGGCCCCTCATTTCAGTGCCCATCAGGAGGGGCAACAGCCTGGCCTCGCAGGCCCTGCCTGGGACAGTGCACGTAGCAGGACCCATCTACTGTGTGAACTTGGGTCTGGCTGTAGGGGCCAGGGTGAGCAGAAGAGCTGCCATGAGCACCTGCTCTTCAGCACAGCGAGGCATCCTGGAGGCCAGGCTGGGAAGCGGTGAGGGGGTGGAAGCTGAGGACATAAAGTGGGGCGTGGACCCGGTACTGGAGACCCTTCTGCAGAGGCTGCTTCTACTTGGAGTTTTTCTGCTTAGGACACGGAGTCTGGAACATTCGGTGATTCAAGCACCTCTGTACATAAACCTCCAGGAACAAAGAGACCTGTTTTGCCTGGTTCTGCACACACACAGCCAGGCCCCTTTGGCAGTGCCCTGCCCCGTCTCCCAGAATTGATACAAGAGCTAAAATAGTAAATATGTGTAAGGTGCTTGGAACTGTGCGCGTCATGGGCATCATCCAAGAGTTGGCCATTTTTAGTCCTAGCCCATACTCCTCATTGGACTGTAAGCTTCCTGAGGGCAGGGACTATATTTGAGGCAAAATAGTCTAGTGCTAATGAGTCAGGCTGCCTGAGTTCTAAATCCCACTTCCACCACTCGCTAGCTGAGTGACCTTGGGCAATTTACTTAACTGCTCTGTTCCTAGGGTTACTTCTCTGTAAAATGAGGGTACCAAGCTCATTGGGCTGTTGTGTGGATTAACTGAACTGAGGAATGTAAGGAACCCAGAACAGTGCCTCACACATAAATGGTACTTAGTGAACGGATTAAGCGATGCCCAGACCTGCAAAGGCAGCTGGCTTTTCCTTTAGCGCCCTCCTTCCTCCTCTTTTTTTCTTAAGACCTCTTTCTGTTTGGTGCCCTGTGTTTCTCTTCTCCCCAGAATCCCTCAGCCTTTTCGGCCACCCATTCCTGAAAGGCCTTGTGCACAATTACTCTGAACGAAAGCGCTGGCGGTTAAAGGGCTCCTTCTCTCCCTGCCAGAATCCCTGACCTGATAGGATGCTCTGGAACCTTGTTAGGTCCACAACCAGCTCCATAGACGTCACCTGGGAGATGCAGCATCTCAGGCCACCCCAGACCTACAGAATCAGAATCTGCATCTTCACAAGCTCTAAGACAATCCCTCTTAAACTCTAAGGTGCCTATGACTTTCCCGGAGATCTTTTTAAAATACGGATTTCGGGGCTCCACTCCCACAGTTTCTGATTCAGTGGGTCTGAGGTGGGGCCCGAGAATTTGCATTTCTAACAGCTCCCAGGTGATGGAGATGCTGCTGGTGAGAGGCCTGCCCTTTGTGAAACACTGTTCTAAGACTGACAGCCTCCAGGACTAACGGAATGAAGCTCTAATAGGGAAATTTGAGGCACTGGACGAGATTGCTTCTCAGCACCCTACCAGGCGGTCTCTGCCTGTGGTATCTTAGCACAAAGATGCTTTTTGACTATTAATGCTGTTTCCACGTTTGTTCAAAATTCTACAGTTCAAAAGTTCTTTCATTTGTCTGATCCTATTTCATCCTGCAGCAATCCTATAAGTTGAGCTGAAAGAATTATCTCATTTCCCAAAGAGAGAATTGAGGCACAGAGAGCTAGGAGAGTCCCAAATCCCGCAGCCAGCCAGCTGCCATGGGCCACCTCACACTGCGCCCCCGAGTTGGGACTTAGGTATTATTTCTAATCCTTACAGCCCTCAAGGCTGATGACGCTACTCTCACTTTATCGGGGGGCAAATGGCGAGGCTCCAGAAGGTTCAGGAACTTTCCCAAGGTCACCAACCAGGGCAGTTCTCACTCCTTCACTGTATCATTTCCCCATAGTGACAACTCCTTCCTCTGTCTCTGTCTCTTACACACACACTATACACACAATGTAGTCAAAACGAGGGGCTGTTCTAATTTCCACATCCAGCATTTAATTACTGATTAGGTGACAATTCGGCCTTTTGCCTTCAGAGGTGAAAGGAGATGTCAGGAGGAGGATGAATGACAACCGACCCAGCCCCAAGGCCCCAGCAGACCCAGGAAACCTCCTTTCTGCTTTCTCCTCCTACTCGGGGCATATTTCCTTTCTTCTCTCTGTTCTCAGAGTTCAGTCCTGGCTCGAGTTTCCTGAGGATTCTCTACTTGGAAAAAAAACCCCATTAAGCCAAATAGTTCTTTCCTCAGCTCTGATTTCTCTTGCTTTAGTCAGCTTCAACCCCCCTCGACCCCCAACAACACCAACACAAAACGCATAAAACACACACACACACACACACACACACACACACACACACACACCCAACAACCAAAACTCCAGCCAAACAAAAACCCGTCTTTCCAGGACAGTTTCTGATTTCTCTCATCTCATCTACGGGAAGTGTTAGCCCTGGACCCCCCCTGGGGCTCTGGTCTCTGCTCGCCCCTTAGGCCCAGCCGGTGGGAGGAGAAACCAGGCACTACGACAAGGGAAGAAGGGGCTGGAACCATAGCACCTGGCTCTCAGAGAGTCTCAGATGGCCCTTAGAGAGTCTGCTCCTTCCTGGCCTGTTTCCCCATCTGTGAAATGGGGAGAGCTTGATTAGATGATCTCCAGGGGATTTTTAAACATCCATATTTTATCATTCTATGTAGGAGGTTCACAAGGGGAAAAAGTCAACTCTGCTGGCAAATCAGAGTCCTTTGAGGGAGGGAGGAGGACCTGTCAGTTCAGAGTTCTACAAATTGGGTTGTATCCGTGTGGACAATGACTTCAGGACACATTTTGCAGATCCACTGAGTTTATGTCTGGTGCTGCCTTCCTTCATTTTTCTACACCAACTGCAGTGTTCCCACTGCCCTCGCACCCTGTACCGGCAGCCCTCACCTGCCTCACCTGTTGTCCTAGCATGGGAGATGGCTTCGAGAGCATCTAATGAAGCACACTCATTGGGCGATGGGGCCGCTGAAGCCCGGAGAGGCAGAGACTTTGCCAAGATCGCAAGAAGACGATGTACTACCCTTCCAGGGTGTGAGAAGGCTGTCCAGCTCAGAGGCTAGGAGCACGGGCCCCACAGCCCAAAAGATTCCATACCCCTTGTAAAGGGGTGTGACCTGGGGCAGGTAACAGCCTCCTGGAGCCTCGACTGCTTCCTTCTTGAAAGTAAGAGGGTGCCAGTCATCACAGGATGGTGTGAAATGTCGACAGGAACTCCAAGAAATGCAGTCACTGTGATGCCAGGCAAGAAATTTGTTGAATACATTGCTTACTGTGTGCCATGGATGTACTATGAACAACCACAAGTCACAGTTATTGTGCCCGGCACTGTGCTTATCAGGTTATATTCATGATCTGTATTATCTCATGTAAGTCTCACAGAAATCCTCCGAAGTGGGAATTATCAGTAGTCACATTTTTAAGATGTAAAAACAGAGGCTTAAGGAGGGAAAGTAGATGTTCTCCTTTCTATTTATGGCCTCTCGGAGCTAAAGGGACATTGGATCTCATCGGGGCCGACCCCCTATCATGAATCGCTCTTGCAACATTCTTGGAAGGTGGTGATGATGGGAACTTGGTCCCTCCTACAAAGCCTATTCTATGTTTGAATGGCTCGGGCTATAAGAAAATGCTTCTTTACAGGGAGCCAAAATTGATTTCTCTGTAACCGCCACTCATTTGCATGGTGGAAAGAACACTGAGCTAGGAGGCAGAGGCCATGGGCTTGTGTCCCAGCCATTGCACTTAACAGCACTGTGACCACTGGCAAGCTACTCCTCGGGGCCTGTTTTCCCAGGTGAAAATGAAGGAATTGGATGAGATGAGCTCTAGGTCCTTTCTGGTTGGACCTTTTAGGATTATATAATTCATGATTGTGTACGTAATACACACATATCTGATTATAATGATGGAAACAGTGAAGGAGTAGACACTGTGTTCCAAGGAACAGATCCATTTCTGCCAACATGTCTGTCAGGATGGGGACCCTGCCAGCTGAGAAGAATCCAGAAGGTTCTTAGAAATGGAGATCTCATCTTGTCTTAAAACAAAATCCCCTCCCTCCTTCCCTCCCTTCCTCTTTCCCTTCCCTCTCCTCTTCTCCTCCCACCCTCTCTCCTTCATTCTTTTCTTTCTTCCTTCCTTCCTCTCTTTCGGACACAGAGGCATAAAGGAGTATTTTAATCTGCCAGTCAAAGTTAAAGATCATGTCCCTGGTGACACGTTTCTCAGATCTCGTTAAATATGCAGAATCAATCTGTTTTCAGGAGTAGGGAAAAACCCACGGAAACATGCTCAGAGTTGCTTTGTGTCTCTGAGAACCTCTCAGCTCTTGAGGCAGCAGTTTTCAGTCATGAAGTCCATGCATGGACTCTCATGGGGGCCTCTGAAATAGTATGCAAATTTGTGCATTGTGTGCATCTACGCATCTTATAGGAAAAAGGGTCTATGAAAGGAAAGAGCCGCCCTTGACAACTGGGAGCTGGACTGAGAGGGAGGCCTTGGGGTGCCTAGGAGCTGGCCTGGTTCTCAGAGCCAGGCTGTGGTGTTCTCTCTGTCTGATGTCACAGAACACTGGCATCAGCCAAAATGGATCAAGACAAAAAAACTTCTCCATAATCATGTTTGAGCAGAAAATAAAACAAGAACATTATCCAAACCACAAAAATGACCACATATCCCCCTTTCCTGGCTAACGTGAGTGATTGCTCCTGCTTTTCCTCCCAGTGAGACAGAATTAAGATGCTCAGTCACGGGATTACCCCTGCTTCCTGACAGCATCCAATCCAGAGCAAAGCCCCACTTCCTTGAACCCTCCCTAACATAATCCATCACAAGCCGAAATCCTATAAGCCCTTTCTAACACCCTTTCACTGAGAAGCTCATGGTTCCCACGATGTGTGTTCTCTCTCATTGCCATCAATAAACTCAGCTTTGTTCAATTACCAGCATCTCTTGCCAGGTTTACTGCAGTAGCCTCCTAACCGGTCTCTCTGTTTCTACCCTTGCCTTGTTTTCAATGTAGCAGCTAAAGTAATCCTTTTAAAAGGTAAGACAGACCAGGTCGCTCCTCTGCTCAAACCTTGCAATGGCTCCCCTTTCCTGCTGAGGACAGCCGACGCCCCTTCCATGACTTGCACAATCTGGTCCCTATGACCTCCCTGGCCTCATCTCTACCCACCTACCCCTTTGCTCATTCTGCACCTGTTACGCCATCTTCCTTGCTCTTCCTGTAACACACTGGGCACACTTCTGCTTTTGGTGTGGGCACTACATGCTCCCTTTACCTGGAACGCTCATCCCCTAGATAGCCATCTGGCTCGCTCTTTCACCACCTTCAAGTCTTTGCTCAAATTGCACCTTCTCATTGAAGCCCACCTTGACCTGACACCTTATTTAAAATGCAACCCCTCCCTCCACACTCCCAATCTCCCTTACTTTGCTCTACTTTTTTCCCCCATAGCTTTTATTACCTTCTAACATTCAAGGCCAATCCCCTAATTGTTGTCTTTGTTTATTGCATATCTCTTACAGATGGAATCCAAGTTTCACGAGGGCAGGGAGCTAGGCAGCAAGCACCTAGAATTGGGCCTGGCCTACAGTTACCGATCAACACATGTTTGTTGGATGTTGCTGAATAAATTTACATTACAGAGGCTAGAAAGTAACTCTGTCTTTGGCTCAGGATCCCTCACTGAGAAATTCCAGAGCGAGGCTGCCTGCCTCAAACTTGGCTCATTGTCAATTCTACATATTTTCTTAAGACAGAATTTCCTAAATTTCAATCATGTGCATGACAACCTCATGATTTTTGCCCTAAGGACAATCTATACTTCTACTTACTTAAAGCTTTTCCTTAGATAGACTTACTTTTTGACAAATAAATTTATTTTAAAAGGAAATTGTATATCACGGCCCTTGATATGTTAGTTATATTTTTTCTAATATGTTAAAATAAACATTTAGCTATTAAAATGAACAATGTTCCTCTGTACCACCTAAATCATCTTGTTTACCCCCAGTGGAAATGTGCCCTGGGCTTTTCCCTTCAACCAGAAAGACCCTCCTGCCCATCTCTACCTACCCAGATCCACCCATCCTTCTCTAAGAGCCCTCCAGAAGCTCCTCCAGGTCACACAATCACTCATTTCTCTGAGCTCCCTTCACACGTACAGAAAGAAATAGATACCCAGCATTTGGATGCTTACATGCCATGCAGTTTTGCTTTCTGTTTCATGACATAAGATTATAAAATATCTTCTTAGAGCTCTAAATAAAAGAGATATTAGAGTGTTCGACTCTCCTGTTTTACAGGTCCCTGAAGAGATGAAGAGGCTTGTCCCAAATCCCTGCCAGGGGCAAAGCCAAGACTAGAACTCGGGTCTTCTGATGCCCACACTCGGTGGGGCATCCGCAGACACTATTGAGTCCCTACAGTGTGTCTGGCCTTGTGCCCGGAACGGCAGACAGTGCTGAGTAGAAGGGACCCAGACCTGCCCACATGGAGCTTACAGGGGAGCCAGGCCGCCGTACACTAAACAAACAACTATACATGATTAAGTAAATAATTCCAAGGGCCTTGGAAGAGAAGTGCAGGGTTGAGTAGGGGCGCCGGCCTGGTTGGAGGGACGTGAAAGCCTCACTAAGGAAGTGTGTTTGAATGCATAGGAGTTAGCTGACGAGGTGCCGGTGGATTTCTAAATGGGGCCAGGCTCCCTCACAAAGGCTTGCTTTGATGTTTGAAAACTCAGCTGCACTGTGGATTAATTAGGCCACTGTGGCCCGACCTATTGGCCACGGTGCTCAGGGAGAAGGCAGCCCAACAGCTCAGAGACTCTGGGGCCTCCGGAACACGGCCATGGTCCCCTTCATCCTGCGTCCAGCAAGAAGGTGGCAGGAGATGCTTGGGGCCTGCTCTGGAGGGGCCCTCACTCCTGGCTGGCAGAGAGTTTGGGCATATTGGACACGTTGACTGTTTTTGCCAAGGGAGCGCCTACAATGTGAGCTTTGACGTTAACAAAAATAAATCCTTAGTTCCTGGAAGTGGAAAATCTTAGTATTTCTTATGAGGCACACTGCAAGGCCTTGTGCAGTTTCAACTAACTGGTAAAATACAGATTTTTCAAAAAGGGAATGTATTTCAGGCCCTGTTACTGTTACATCCAGAGTTTATCTTCATGTTTCCTTGTGCTATTTCACTGGGGCTGGTTAAATTATATCTAAGACACTCCAACTGCCTCCTGCCCTAGTCTTAGAAAATTGAACCTGACAACAATGTGAGGGTGTTGCAGTGTGGGAGAGGGATGTGTTGAGTGAGAGCCTTGAGGTTTGGTCTCCGACTCTGCCCCTCACTAGGCTGGGGAAATTGCTTCATCTTCCTGAGCCTCAATGTCCTCATCCTAAAATGGGGCTAACAATAATTCCTTGTACCTCGTCTTGAGACATAAATGGGAATCTATGTGAGAACTCTTACATGAGATCTAACGTGCTGCAAAGTGTCACCTTAAAATGAACCTTTGGCTGTGAATCCTGTTTTATGAAGCTCACAGTGAAGCCTCTAGTTAGGACCAGAACGAAGGTCTTCTCCTGAGTGCCACTCAGTTTCTCTTCACCATCTCACTGCACGGGGCCTGCCTTCCGAGACAGCAATTATCGGCAAGAGCAAGTTCTTGGGGGAAATGAATATGTGCTAGCGTGGAGGGAAAGGTGGGAGAGAGACCCTCACGGGGGTAAGGAGAGGGCAACAGAAGGGGGAGGGGCAAGGACAAACTCTCCTACCTTCTCAGTTTGCTAAGGGCTCTGACGTGAGGCCTCCTCAGGTCTCTGCCGCTGTCTTTCTCCTCCTCTCCCAGTTGGCCTGTCTTTGTGTGGTTGAAGCTGACCTAGCATAAAATAACAGGCTTTTTTGCTTTTTCACACATTTTGAAAGCAAAGTCAGGCTTTAATGATGAGTTTTCTGTTCCTCGGTATTTTCTTTCAAGCAAAGGCCATGTTTTTGTAAGATACTACATTTCAATGGGGCTATTCTTCCGTCCCCAGCAAACATTCCTGAGTGGTAGGTTTTAGGAGGCATTCCAATTTATTGCTCCTGGTGTCCCATAACCTTGGAATGAGTGTCTGTCTCCATGCCCCCCAGGGCCATGTTATTCCAGAAAGTTACAGCTCTTAAAACTGTTCTCTAATAAAAGTGCCACTAATTCTAAGTAAAGTGGGCTTTCCAAAGAAGACCAGCTGTGAATGTTAAAAAAAAAAAAAAAGAAAAAAGAAACTTCAACAAAAGGAGTCCATAGTGGAAACTGTACAAAGCTGAAGTTTTTCAGGCGTTTTCACAGCCATTTAAAAAGATGTCTTCAGCAAATTCATCTAAAGTAGCTAAAAATGCTTGGCACGATGGACACGTTGCGTCTGCAGGCCAATATTCAATCCAGGTGGAGGAATCTAAAGGGTAGATGTACCTGCCGAGAAAAAATGAAAACGAATGTCTGTGATGATGGCCGCAAATGGAGAGGAGTCGAATTCAATTGAGCCCAGGCTGTTCAGCTCCCAGGGGGCCAGGCCGTCAGCCAAACTCTTCCAGACCGGCCTCCCGCTGTAAGATCCACAGACCCCGGATGATTGTGAAGCTGTTTGGGGCTCCCATGGTTAAAGGCAGGAATGGCATCTGTTTTAATGTCTATTTTTTAAAAACAGGTAATAAAATGCATATTTTAACATATTCCTCTTTCCACACAGAGCAGTCTGAGAACTTATTGAGGGAGCAGACGTGGTAAAAGGGGGTTGGATGACGTCCCCCAGATTCATCATTAGACCTAGGAGCTCAGCTGCTTTATCCATCAGCGAGTCCTCAGCTGCCCTGGTGGCTTTAAGGGGTCTTTTGTTTTAAACTCACATGATTTCATTTATGCTCCTAATGGTTTGTTAGTTCACAGCAGGGCACACAAGAAACACGCAGTGTATTTAAGAAGAAATTACATGCCGTTTTGGAGGGGAGCTCAGAGACCACAAAATATTGGTGACTTACTTGAAACTGAAATTGTATTTTATCTGGAGGGCTTCTTTACCCATAATTAAATACTGTCTTCCTTTCTCCAGGTCAGCATGAGCACAGGATGTCTTTTTAATGAAGGTAATTTCAGCGTTTTTCTCGGCAACAGCTTCGCCTGAGAGACACTCAAGTAAGGTTATCACATTAATGTTACGATGTCATGATTATAAACTCTCTCAAGTGTTCCAGTTCCTCATGGCTATTTATTAATCAGAGTAAATTTATGTCTGCAGGCTAATGGCCAGTGGAGAGTGGCAGTGTCCACATGGTTAAGACTTCAGACTCTGGAGTCAGGCTGTCTGCGTTAAATCCTAGTTCTGCCACTTCCTGGCTGTGTGGCCCTGGACAAATGATTTATGCTCTCTGTTAGGACTCAGACCCTTATCTGAAAAATGGGCATAACAATAAAATGTACCTTGTAGAACTGTTGTGAGAGTAAATGGGTTAATATATGGACAGTGTTTAGAACACAGTAAGCACTATATAAGTGCTCATTATTATTGCTCTTGTAGAACCAGGAATTAAAAGAACCTCTCTATTCGAACATTAGTAATCTCCACAGGTTATATAGCAAAATAAAAAAGCATTTGGTAGCTGGCAATGGGCAGCTTTGTAGAAAAGTGTAAGACATGAAAGACTTGGAAAATTTTAAGGAGGATAATTTTGGGATTCCCAAAGAACCCAGAAGTAGCCAAGATGCTGGTTCTCCTACCTGGAATGCATTCCTCCCCAAGTTGGCCTGTTGAGTTTCTACCCATCTTTTTTTTTTTTTTTTAAGATTTTATATTTTTCCTTTTTCTCCCCAAAGCCCCCCGGTACATAGTTGTATATTCTTCGTTGTGGGTACTTCTAGTTGTTGCATGTGGGACGCTGCCTCAGCATGGTTTGATGAGCAGTGCCATGTCCGCACCCAGGATTCAAACCAACGAAACACTGGGCCGCCTGTGGCGGAGCGCACGAACTTAACCACTCGGCCATGGGGCCAGCCCCGAGATTCTGAACATCTTTAAACCCATCATCAATTCTCAGAGTATCCGGTAAACACTCCTTGATGCTCTTTGTCATCACTCTCTCTTTGTCTCCCCCTTACTCCCATTATACGTGAATTTCTATCACGGTATTTTCCTTCACATGTCTATCTCCTCAGCTGAGGCGGGGACTAGGTCTGACTCATTGCTATATATTCAGAACTGATATCCACTGTTAAACTCTGGCGGAGTCATCCTAATTATGAAATCCTGAAAGTCTTCTGAACCTGTTGGTAAATAGCATATAATGGCAACTTTGTAAATGGTCAACTTGAGTAATATACATTCTACTGTACACATATTAGTTCAAGCTGATTTTCTTAGGCTCTCCATTAATACATGACTTCCGTTGCAGCACTGTCTAAGCAACATTGCAGCCCTGTTTGCCAATTCTGCCCCTGGCAAGGTGAGCCGTGTGGCTGCACGGGGCCTTGTTATTATTTTTTAAAACATTTATTATGGAAGATTTCAAGCGTATTCAGAGGGAGAGAGAATAGTTAATTAACCTCAGCTTCCATGATCACTAATCTTCTTTTCATTTATATCCTTGCCTATTCTAAGCATTCTGTGTTTTAGGAGAAACACCAATTTATTATTATCCTTGAACTACAGAGTTGCCCTTTAAATAGTTTAGTTTCTATTGTTAGTGTGCAGTAGTTCTTGTGTGAGTGTTAAGTGTGTGTGTTTTGATATTTATATAAATTCAAAATGTATGTGTATTAAAAATGAAGAGATAACAAAGAATGCAAAAGTTTCCTGGCATTTCCTTTTAAATATCCTAAATATGAATCTTTTGAGTTGACAGGAGATTAAAGAAGAAATGATATTAATAAGGAACTGGAGCTTGGGAATCATGATGTTGCACAAAATTCACAACAGTCTGGAATGTCTTTTGATACTGTGCAAGAATTGGTACAAAATAAAACAAATAATTTATATTTCTGGAATGAAACCACTTGATTATTTTAGTAAAAATAGGAATGGCTTATTATTGCTTATGATCTGAATGTTGGATGCAAGTGGTGCTCAAAAGTTGGCTTGTGGGGCCTGCCTGGTGGCATAGTGGTTAAGTTTGCACACGGCGCTTCAGCGGTCCAGGGTTCACAGGTTCGGATCGCAGCATGGACCTAGCACGACTGGTCAAGCCATGCTGTGGCAGCATCCCACATAATGTAGAGGAAGACTGCTGCAGATGTTAGCTCAGGGACAATCTTCCTCACACACACACACAAAAGTTGTGGAAAGATCACAGTGCTAAACCCTTGCTTATTTTGTCAGAATGGTAATCATGGTTCAAATAAAGAAAATTTGTCATCATCAATGGGAAACAATGAAGTAACATCACAAATCAATTTCATACAGTGAAACATTTAAAATAATGAAAACCAGAAAAATTTTTTATCAGAGTGTTGATCAAGCACATAAAAATTTGCAAAGTATTAGAATTAACTCTAGTGTATGGTTAAAAATAATCAAGCAGGGGCTGGCCCAGTGGTGCAGTGATTAAGTGCACACGTTCCGCTTCTCGGTGGCCCAGGGTTTGCCGGTTCGGATCAGGGTGCAGACATGGCACCACTTGGTAAGCCATGCTGTGGTAGGCATCCCACATATAAAGCAGAGGAAGATGGGCATGGATGTTAGCTCAGGGCCAGTCTTCCTCAGCAAAAAGAGGAGGATTGGCAGCAGTTAGCTCAGGGCTAACCTTCTTAAAAAAAAAAAAAAGAATAATCAAGCATTTTTAGATTGAAATACTTGATAGAATTTCAAAAGAGAAAAAATCAATATAAACACATTGTTGTAATTTAGCTTTATGGCCCTACTCATTGCAAAATTTATATCTACTGAAATGAGAACACAGTTTTTTAAAAAATATAAATAAGATAAAATAAAATTTCCATCTTTATTGAGAAGATCAACTATTTAATATAAAAATTGTTTCAAATAATGTAAAATGAAAAACTGGGGACTTTGAAGATGGCTTAATGGTTTTTGTTGACCTCAAGATACTGGAAGGAATGACTGAACAACCTATCAAATGGTTTTGCTGAGATTTGAGGAGAAAGGAGCCAATGAGAAATATTTCTATGAACCCCTTATTGGTGCAAATGTAAAGCTAGGGGGAAGTCTGGGATTTCAGCAAAAATTCTGAAATTTCTAGGGGGGCCAGCCCCGGGGCCCAGTGGTTGGGTTCACCTGCTCTGCTGCAGGCGGCCCAGTGTTTTGTCGGTTCGGGTCCTGGGCGCGGACATGGCACCGCTCATCCAGCCACGCTGGGGCGACGTCCCACATGCCACAGCTGGAGGGACCCACAGCTAAGAATATACAACTATGTACCGGGGGGCTTTGGGGAGAAAAAGGAAAAAAATGAAACCTTAAAAAAAAATTCTGAAATTTCTAGCTATTTCAATTTGGCATTGACTGAACCACCTATCAAGTGTCTCTGGATAATTAAAAGATACAAGCCAAGCAAAAGTTGCTTTAAAGATTGTCTTCATAAATTTGGTATTTACTATCATATATATCTAATACACACTAGATGGAACTAAGTAATAATATGAAGAGCTTAAAGAATTGCAACAACACAAACTGTAAAAGCATTGGGATTTGACAGGCAGCCCACAGTGCTGGAACAGCAAAGTCTGTTTGGAAATCCTATCAGGTCTGACAGATTCATTTTGATGGATATTGTGATACAGGAGTACACACTTAGAAAGTGAGTATATATACTTTTTAATGAATTGCCTGTGATATTCTAGCGATTAAGTCAGTACCATCTTTAGGTATTCAAGAAAAAAATCTTTCAGCTTTAATAAGCTGACAGATGAATGAATGATAAAATTGATTGTGTAAAATTAAGTAAAGGAAACTATAAAGGTAAACAGCTGTTACAAAATGAAGAATGATATGCCGTTTGATATAAAGCAAAGTAAAACATCATTTTAAGAGAGAATCTAGTTATATGAAAATGATTTTGCTTTTAGTGGCAAAAGTGAAAAATATAGAGCCAGCCCTGATAGCCTAGTGGTTAAAGTTGGGCACACTCCACTTTGGCGGCCCAGGTTTGGTTCCTGAGTACAGAACCACACAACTTGTCTGTCAGTAGCCATGACGTGGTGGTGGCTCACATAGGTGAACTAGAAAGACTTACAACTAGAACATACAACCATGCGCTGGGGCTTTGGGGAGGGAAAAAGAGGAAGATTGGCAACAGGTGTTAGCTCAGGGTGAATCTTTCCCAGTAAAAAAAAAAAGGGAAAAATATAATGAACTTTTATGTTTTTTAAAATTTATGAATCCTGAAACTTTGTCAAATGATTTAAATGAAACTCTGAGAGTTGAAAAGGAATAAAAATTAAGAGAATTAGGAAAACTAAATATGAGCTTTCAATAAACCGTTTTCATGATTTGGGTGATTATTAATAGAGATATATTGGATACGTAAAAATGTCAGATGGTATCATGAAGACTAGAAACATTTTGAATGTAATTATTGCTAGTGTAGCAGAAACTGAGAGAGAGGTCAGTACCATGAACAACACTGCTGCTATTAGGAAAAATTATTTATAGAGACTGTAGGTCATGTCATGACTATCAATTCACTGGAGATGTAACTAGAAAAGCTTTCTGTGGTTCCTTGTCAAATCAAAGCTCAAACAGGGGCATCCTACAGCAAGTCAAGCGAAATAACACTGATAACTTATAAAAATCAAAAACTTATTTGGAATTATTAGCATGACAATGAATCATTTGTGCTACAATTTATAACATTTGACAAGCAGTTTATGACATTTATATTTTCGTTTACTTAGAGAATCAAAGGGAACATTTTAAAGTGTTGTTTTACGTATGAATTCATTTTGTCATACTGGTTATTGTCTCTCATTTACCCTATCAAAACTCGCATGGCGTCTAACCCAAGGCTTTGCACTTAGAGGCTCTTTACAGGTTTCCCTGTTCCCACTCTTGCTCCCTCCAACAGAAGCCAGAATGATCTTTTAAAACCACAAATCAGATCACGTTACTTGCCTACCTAAAACCTTTATTAGCTTCCCTTTGGACTTCTAGAATAAAATCCAAATTTCTTGCCATGCCTTATAAATCCTTGTGTGACCCACCCTCCACCCGACTGCCCGACTCCTTTAAAAATGGCTACCTCCTACTACCATCTGCTGTAAAAAGGCCATCTGTTATCTCACTGAAAGGGTTTCCCTCATTAATTCCATGTCTGTTTCAAATATAAAACTTGTTATGATTTGTAACTGTTTATTTGTCCATTTCCTTTTTGTTTTTTTTAAAATGTGTCTCCTCAAATAGAATAAAAGCTTTATGAAGGCAGGAACTCTGGCTGTCTTATTCAAGTTGTATCCTCTGTACCTAATATAACCCCTGGAACATAGTAAGCACTAAACATTTGTCGAATGAAAGAATGAAATGAATGAATTCTCACCAGCTTTGTAGACATCCAGGAGGGTTGCCGTGTATTTGACAAAAGCATTTTCTTCAGTGATGGATGTGATACTAACTTTATAAGCTGGTAAACAAAAAACAATTCATGCTTAATACCGCTAATGCCATGTTTAACAGAAGCCAGAGTTTGTCAGACAAATGAGAAATGAAGCATGGAGAGCTCTTATGGGCCCCGTGAGGTAGTTCTCACTTCTTCCAAGAAGTCTTCCCAAATACTCTCGGTCTGGTTTTACTGGTCACGACCCTAATGATCTGTTCTACTTGGAATCCTCAGCCCTGGCCACCATTATAGGCAGGCTGAGTAGGACTAGAGCAAGATTAAGTCAAAAGACCGAAGCACACAAAACAAACAAAATAAGACTTTGTTGGATGTAAAGGTCAGAGGCTGATCTTTTTTTCTTTAATTTTGATTTTTAAAAAATTATTTATTTTTTATTATTGTATTTCCAATTATTTTATTGAAATCATAAAGGTTTATGACATTGTATAATTTCAGGTGTACATTATTATTTATCAATTTCTGTATAGCATCTAACTGCAGATTCTGATCCTTTAAGATTAGTGGAGTCATGCCCACGGGGCACTTCGAAGAGCCCCTTCCTTCTCTGTGTGGCCGCAGAGGGGGCCTTTATCTGCCATTCAGGCCCGCTACATGAGCCTCCTTGTTCCATTGCCTGATTCCTTGGATATCTCCACTGGCTTTGATCTTTGGTTTTTGATAGGATTCTGTTTTCTGACTCATCTTTGCTTGGACTGGCAACCATCTGACATGAGCCACTCACAATACTGTTTTCTCTCCATTCAGGCATCAATGTTTAATCCATGGTGTGTTTGACCTCAGTTCTGGAATGGTCAGCTTGAAGGGATCCACCCCTTCTATGTGGCCTGAGAAAGATTCTTTTATTTTTGCTTTGGATGGGGTTGAACGACCTAAAAGTTTTGCCCATTTTTGAGATCCTAGCTAGCTAGCTAGATAAATACAGGAATGAATGAACTCATTGTGGCAGAACCAAAGGCTGTGTAAATTCGTGGCTTAAAATAGATGAAAATGTTCTGAATTTCAGATTCATAAGTCCTTATCGTGGATATGGTCAACGTACCTACTGTGAGCTTTGGTGGAGACAGAATTGTTTTATTTTGTTTCTATTCTGTTATTCCAGCATCAATCCACAGTCTCCAAAAAAAGCCAGCTAAGTCTTTTCTTGAAAGTAATAAACTAAATTCCAATTGCATTTATTCTCTGTGTTAAAACAATTTTCTGATATTTAAGGTTAAAATTGTTCTAAAATGGAGAGAAGAAATAATTTAATGAAATTTTTGTCTGTTAAAACAATATAGTATTGTCTTTAAGTCTCAACCTATTTTAAAAACTGCAGTGGGTCCTGGCTGAATTAGGCAGCTTTTTAGGTTTTTAAAAAAAGTCAAGATGAATTTGAAGGAAAGGCAGACTATAAACCATACAAAATTCATTTTGATGGCTGTCATTCCAGTAAGAGAATTCAGGGTAATATAATGGAAGTAATATTGGAGACCAGAATGCATCCTAGTTCCACTACTTACTCCCTGTATGACGTTGAGCAAATTGTTTAATCTCTTTGAGCCTCAGTTTCTCACTGGTAAAATAGAGATAATCCTCTGTTAGCTCCAAGGGGTCTTATGGGACTGCAGTGAGAAACCGTACGTGAAAGCAGTTGGTAAACACAAGGTGCTGAATCAACGGTATTTATTTCTCATTTATAAATAACACTCTACCAATTTTCAAGAAAAGATTTGAGATGGTGTACAATATGCTCTTTCTAAAAAAAAAAAAGCCAGAAATAAACATTAGAAAGTATGGCTAGAAAATAAAGGAGCCAATTCTATGAGGAACTTGAGACAAGACTGCCACTCCACTTGAGCATTTGATTTAGCTGGAGCTCTGAACAACCGGAAGGAGATGCTCCTTTTGAAATGGAGAGAGTCTCAAACATGGACTGCAATTCTGCATATGTTAAAAATTATTTAGTATTTATATTTTTACTTTGTCTTTGAAGGGATTTTGAAAAAACCCAAACCCCAAAACCACCTTTGTCTCGGCCTCTGCTCAATCAACTGGAAGAATACAGTAGTGAAATCTTATACCTTTGTGGCTGCTCAAAAGTCCTTTTTGAATATGTTTTAGAGTCTTTGATTCAATGGGGTCTATAGGAGTAAAGTGTCTTGGCTGGATGTGCATGTCACTCCTATTATTTTTAATGAAAATCACATTTCTCTGCAGAAGGATAAATAACTTTGTGTGCTTATGCTGAAAATTGATGCATTTTCCTTCAAGGGGACACGTGGAATGTTGTGTCCACATAGTCACTCTGTAAAGCTGTTGATCTTCCTCCCTGATCATATATTCATCAAACTCCATGTTTAATGGAACTGTGTATTGAACTTTTGAACTTACCATATGCAATCTCTGGTTTGCATGCTCTTTCTTTTCTAGTATCTGCCGAGATCGTCAGATTCAATTCTCTCTGCATTTGTCCACAGTCAGCTGGATTTCGTGAAAAATGGCAAAAGTTAGGTTAATGTAAGGAAGCAGACACTCTCTTTGCGAGTAAACACAGTTCTCGTGAGCCTGGAGACAATGCACTAGAATCTTACAAATACCAGATTCCTAAGACCTGTCCATTTTCTCCTCCTCCATAAAGTGAAACATTATATAAAGCAAAAACTAAATTAAAAAAACAAAACCGGAATCTTGAACATGAGACTTATTCTTAGCATAGGCAGTCACTGCACATTCAGCTCTTTAGAAAGGTTTGTGCTTCCACTGAAGAAAGGAGGAAAATTTCCCATTTTGAGTATAATCAAAAGTCCCTTGAAGGAACCAAAATGATAACTTGACTGTTTTCTGCCTAAAAGATGGTGCAATGACTAACTAAGAAATGTGCGGATATCAAGGACTTTGAAAAACAGAATAAAACCAACACCACCCCAGACACTCATGGAGTCAATCGTTGATTTTTGGTGAGTTCTGGGTCTTTTCCTTGGTCAAGAAGGCTGCCTTAGGGGCTGGCCCGGTGGCGCAGTGGTTAAGTTCACATATTCTGCTTTTTGGCGGCCTGGGGTTCGCCAGTTTGGATCCCGGGTACAGACATGGCACCACTTGTCAAGCCATGCTGTGGTAGGTGTCCCACGTATAAAGTAGAGGAAGATGGGCACTGATGTTAGCCCAGGGCCAGTCTTCCTTAACAAAAAGAGGAGGATTGGCAGTAGTTAACTCAGGGCTAATCTTCCTCAGGAAAAAAAAAAAGGCTGCCTTGGATTTTCAAAAGACTGAATGGAACTGGACAATAAGCAGAGAATGTCATTAACTGGGAAGGACAAGGGGAAAGAAAGAGGAGCTAGCGGCTCAGTCCTGGGCCTCTGCCTAGTACATTAAACAGATCTGGTGAAAAGTGAGAATTTCACATCATGTTATCCCTCTGATATCCAACAACTGTGTGCATGGTGTTTCTCCACCTCTGTACTGTAGCAACTATCGGCTTGTTCAGGACTTGTTGGGAAGTAGCTTTACAGGGCTCAAGGAATCAGCTCTCAATCAGCTGAGACTACATTTCTACTTCTGAGAAACAATAGTTTGCTAAACAGCATCCCCCAGATTAGCCCCAGATTACGAGTGGCTGCTTTAAACAAGTGTGCAGCCTAAACATGTTACATGAAGTTTACCTTCTACACATCTGCACGTTGCTCCTTCGCAGACTTTCTCCAGTTTGGTACGGGACGTGCTGTAAAACATGGTGCACTGTTTATCTGTGGCAATGAAAGCGCAGTTAGGCGAGGTGGCTTGGTTAATGCGCAACACATTTCCCGATCGGTGAGTCTGATCACCTATTCCAAACCCTTCCTTTTGTAGCTACTGCCCAGGGAGGTTAAATTATGAATTGCCTGTGCTGGCATGGGCTCCTCTTACCCTCAAAATGGTCTCCCCTTCTGTGCTTGAAATTTTACTGTTCAATATTCATTTCTTAGAATGAAAATATTTGGTGCTTCCATTAATGAGAGGAAATAAATTGTGTTACATGAAAGAATTTTGAAAGAATTGTAATTGTTTAGGCCAGAGAAGAAAAGAAAAGAGTATATACAAAATGAATATATATGTATTATGAATTATATATTATATATATTATGTGACTATTATATATTAT